>NW_017306326.1:2685792-2698829 GCF_000935625.1 Nanorana parkeri | reverse complement strand
TTGGCTTGTGGAGCAAACATCCAACAAGCCTGGTAATGGTAGGGACAGATTTCTGTGGGCTAAAGTAAATGTACCACGTAAGGTGGGCCATGGTTCCGCAGAGATTGTTGGCAATGGTGTACAGTTGGTGTTCCTTAAGGAGAAGTTATGTAATGTCCATCATGTGTCACTGACTGTAGATTCTACTCCGATCATGTCTAAATGGTGAATTATCTCCACTCCGGACCACCAACCCAACATATCTCATAATTACTGGCCCAGTGGGCAAAAGCCCCCTTGCCCCCAGGTCATAACTTCACAGGTATTAACTTTGTGCAAGTCTATATGACAATAGGAAGGTTCCCAGCACCCATATGGCCCACATTTAGTAAAAATGGACCTCTAAGTCCCAGAGGGCTCTTGTGCAGCTGTATAGTCTGCACACATGGCATGTCCATCCCAGCACTGGGGCAAAGACACAACCTTTCCCAAAATAAAATGGCAGGCCATCAGGGCATTTGCCAAAGATGATATGGGAATGCCATAATGCTCCAAAGCAGGTCCTGTCCATACTTCAATTAATGCTCTGTGCTTGGATGCAACATCAGCATCTGCAGGGAGGTTACTCAACCAAAAGCATGTCCAGTAGAGGATGAGATCAATGTCTGCGCAATCTCTTTAAACATGTTACAATTCAATTGAACAATCTCCGTTGGATTCACCCTTAAGATACACTTTATTAATTTCATTAAAGATCACATGACCCCCCAAAATACGGACGTCTCTCTTACCTGATGTTGGTGTCATGGGAGCGGCGGCCAAGCCGTTCATGTTCAGGGCTGCCATCTGTTGCATCTGGGCGGCCGCGAAGGCAGCCATGGGGTTCAGGTATCCACCCTGTGCGACCGAAGCCATAATAGCGGCCTGTTGCTGCATCAGCTGGAAGAAAGAGAACAGCGAAAAAATATCACGAGTTACCATAAACACGAGGTACCCCCCAGGACCCCCCCCCCCCATCCCAAACATTGGACAGAAAGATCACCAAGTGTAGGAAGTGATGTCATTAAAGGAAACCTGTTATGATATCACTATGGGAGTTGCCATGACTGACCTGGGTTTTGGGTGTGGGTTTGTCATATTCATCCTCCCCCTATTCAAAATGACAGAAGTTTTGGCTGGAGCTGTGGCTATAAAAAAAAACTCCACCTTCGTATTGTTCAACCAGCCCCGCAGGTCTGCAGGAATGCTCAAAAACCTTTGATGGGCTGCTAAAGTAAACTTTAAAAGAACAAAAACATTTGATACATTCTTAGTTGATTGGTAGCTGTGAGGTTAGTGGCCACCTTATCATGTGTGATGTGGAGCAGTACATGGTGCCAGCTGTGAGGGTCAGGCTGCACTCCACCACAATTCAGTGAACTGTGAGAAGCGAATATAAAAACAGAGATCAGGCAGTTATACTAGTTCATTTTCAATGTAACACATTCCTTGCCTCTGTAATTAACTTATAGGGGTCTGTTTATAAACAATTCATCCTTAGAACATCTGTGAACATTCATTCTGTGGGAATAATGAAAAAAATTAACATTCTTAATATATGTATATAGGATTACCTAATGCCATCATACCAGTCACATGATTAGGGTTGGAGTACCCAATGCCATTATACCGGTCACATGATTAGGGTTGGATTACCTAATGCCATCATACCAGTCACATGATTAGGGTTGGAGTACCTAATGACATCACACCAGTCGCATGATTAGGGTTGGAGTACCTAATGCCATCACACCAGTCGCATGATTAGGGTTGGAGTACCTAATGTCATCATACCAGTCACATGATTAGGGTTGGATTACCTAATGCCATCACACCAGTCGCATGATTAGGGTTGGAGTACCTAATGCCATCACACCAGTCGCATGATTAGGGTTGGATTACCCAATGCCAGCGTACCAGTCACATGATTAGGGTTGGATTACCCAATGCCAGCATACCAGTCACATGATTAGGGTTGGATTACCCAATGCCAGCATACCAGTCACATGATTAGGGTTGGATTACCCAATGCCAGCATACCAGTCACATGATCAGGGTTGGATTGCCATATATTTTTCAGCACCTGAATGATTCCCTTTAATTGTTATAACCAGGCAAGCTGACTTGTTAGCTATAGGTCTGCTTTATGTTCCCCCGGGACACAGCGCTTGTCATAAGTTAGTTCATATATGTCTAAATGTATTTAAATTGTCATAGAACGTTGCAAGGCGAATGGCTGCCAGAACCTTATTAAAAAGAGAGGAGAAGCCTTGGCATTCGACGGCGGCCTGGCGCGAGGAGACGTCTTAAATATACATGAGAATCTGGATCCTCTGCCCAGCGCACCCCGACAACAAAGCACAGCCTGGTGTCCCAGTATGCAATGGAGTATGCATTCCAGCCATGAGTGCAACAGCAGTCTGTGCCCTCCGGCTGCCTGTCTGTTCATCGCCCGCTCGCTGTGCCAGCCGGGGTGCGTTTGTTTTTCAGATTCAGCGCCTGGGTGCAGATGTAGACTGGCATGGTCAGAGCGGCAATGATGGGAAGCACCCAAACCCCGAACAGTACCAGCTCACGGAACAGCCGTCATAATGGTTTATTACACACGGGCTCAGAAATGAGGGGTGTAAATACTCTGATAACAGAGAACAGTTCTTTTTTATTTTATCACCAATTGGGTTTTCAGGTTTCTCCAAACAAATGAAAATTAAAAAAATAGGTACAATGTTAAAGAGACCGCCACTGAACATGTCAACTGTCAAAATGTCAAAAATAATGACTTCATACAGAGCAGAGAGACAAGGGCAGGAGAGTGGTTGGTTGAGTCATTGGGACTCATGCAGCTGTGTGTTTATTCTGAGCTTCATCTATTGAGCTCTTTTGTTTTCAGCAAAGCAGTTAGGATTAGCCAGATCAACATGCGAAAACAAGCCTTCCAAATCAAATGTATAAAACTGGTGTGGAGAGGAGAGAACTGTCAGGAGGCCAAGTAGGGCAGTGCGGGGAGGAGAGACCTGCCAGGAGGCTGAGGGGAAATGTGCAGGGAGGAAAGACCTATCAGGAGGCCAACTAGGGCAGTGTGGAGAGGAGAGAACTGTCAGGAGGCCAAGTAGGGCAGTGCGGGGAGGAGAGACCTGCCAGGAGGCTGAGGGGAAATGTGCAGGGAGGAAAGACCTATCAGGAGGCCAACTAGGGCAGTGTGGAGAGGAGAGAACTGTCAGGAGGCCAAGTAGGGCAGTGAGGGAAGGAGAGATCTGTCAGGAGGCCAAGGGGAAATGTGCCGGGAGGAGAGATATATGAGGAGGCCAAGTAGGACAGTGCGGGGAGGAGAGACCTGTCAGGAGGCCGAAGGGAAATGTGCAGGGAGGAAAGACCTATCAGGAGGCCAAGTAGGGCAGTGCGCAGAGGAGAGAACTGTCAGGAGGCCAAGCGGGGCAGTGCAGAGAGGAGAGACCTGTCAGGAGGCTAAGGGGAAATGTGCAGGGAGGAGAGACCTATCAGGAGGCCAAGTAGGACAGTGCGGGGAGGAGAGACCTGTCAGGAGGCCGAAGGGAAATGTGCAGGGAGGAAAGACCTATCAGGAGGCCGAGCGGGACGGCATGGGGAGGACAGCTCAGCTCCGGCTAAAGGCAGGATGAGGCAGAGAAGTCAGGATGGAGAGCGGAGCACAAAAACAAAAAAATACATACAAAAATACATTAAAAAAATAAAGAAAAAAATAAAGAATAATAATAATAAATATATATTGCGTCTGAGGGTATATGTTAACCTAATGCATCAGCACCTGGGATGATCTAATCTGTGGTTATTTTGGCGTTTTTTGGAAGGTGAGGGTAGACTGCAGCCGATCCTGCCATCGATCAATGATTGGTCTGAATGCCATCAGAAGCGATAAAATAATAAAAAATAAAAAGTTCTGCTCCCACCTCGGCTCCTTCCAGCAGAACGGCGTCTTTTGTGTCCCAGGTGAAATCACCCGTGAAATGCTGAAATCGGCGGGTCTTTAAATAAAAGGCGCACTTGTAATGGAAGCAATGCCCTGTACATTAGCCTTTATGAACTGCAAATGGCTGCATGAGCCCTCCTTCATGAACTCGACACTTGAATGTGGAAGGTACATTAGGAAGGCACACTCAAGGCTAATTACACCCATTATGTCCACACTTTCAGCAGCACAGGAAAAAAAAAAAGAAAGAAAGGCGATGCAGCTTTTACGATCCTGCAGAGCCCGGAAAAGTGGGGAGGGGAGAGACAGCAAAACGCGGACAAGTGTTTCTTCAAGAAGCCGTACGAGGCGGCCTGTCACTGAACCCATTGTGTGCAAAATAAAACTACATTTAAAGGGCATGTCCAGGCATTGCACCAAATCCCCTCCCCCCCCCCAGATCATATCCCAGCATTTTATTTAATCTGTATCTGTATTTTTCCCTGTGATGTCATCAACAGGCTTGTAACATTCTCGCATGTGCAGTTCCTATTGATGTAGGCTCACCCCCTGAACAACATCTCCCAAGAGCTTTTTTCCTACACACAGTAGATCGGTGGGCACTTGAGAGTCAAGGCAGCAGCATTGTTTGCCTGGAAAATAAATCACTGTATACATGTGGAGATGGGCAGACAGAGGTGGGGGATGGGAGGAGTCCTGTAGTCCAGCAGGCAGGCCTGACCGCGCTGCTTGGGATTTCAGTGCTGTGTTGTCAGCCCAAAACAGGAAGCTAGGAGCTCACTGGATTTCAGGCAGGTTAGCGTGTGTTTGCAGAGGGTTTAAAGGGATAGAAAGTGGGGAATTTTGGATGTATTGTAGTATGGTTTAGTTTTTGGATAGAGTGGAGAGGAATTGTAACCCCTGTCGTGTTTTTATTGCTGTCTGTGTCCCCGTTAGGAAGATTCATCCTCTTTATTTGTCCTGGTGAAGATCCCATATTTTGGGTTAGCACCACAACAGGAATAGATGGGAACTCTTCCAATGAGAACAGTAGTTGCTATGTCCACAGTCTCTAGCTGTCTCCTGTAACATGTCCCCATCTTTATCCATCTCATATGGGTTGGCACCAGAGCAGGAATAGATGGGACATCTTCTAATGGGGACACTAGCTCCAATGTCTCATGAACCATGTCCACCATTTCTAGTTGTCTTCTGTAACATGTTCATCATCTTTAGCTGTCTCCAGTAGCATGTTCATGGTCTCTGGCTGTCTCCAGTGGCATATCCACAGTCTCTAGTGGCCTCCTGTAGCATGTCCACCTTCTCGAGCTGTCCACTGTAGTCTCTAGTTGTCCCTGTAGCATGTCCACCATCTTTAGCTGCCCCCTGTAACATGTCCACCATCTTTAGCTGTCCCCTGTAACATGTCCATCATCTTTAGCTGTCCCCTGTAACATGTCCACCATGTTTAGCTGTCTCTGTAGCATGTCCACCATCTTTAGCTGTCCCCTGTAACATGTCCACCATCTTTAGCTGTCCCCTGTAACATGTCCACCATCTTTAGCTGTCCCTTGTAGCATGTCCACCATCTTTAGCTGTCCCTTGTAGCATGTCCACCATCTTCAGCTGTCCCTTGTAGCATGTCCACCATCTATAGCTGTCCCCTGCAGCATGTCCACAGTCTAGCTGTCTCCTGCAGCATGTCCACAGTCTAGCTGTCTCCTGTAGCAAGTTATTGTCAGTCACTTGTAGCTTTCCATATACTGAACATTATATAGGGTCATACTTGAGGGCCCCAATATACAGTAGGTCGGCACACCATGGGCATAAAGTAGAAATATGATCGTCGCTGCAATCATTTAATGGCTTTAATAGTCTAATCAAATTTGCAAAAATCTAACCACAAGTCGTTTTATTGTTATTATCCTGATTGATTCTTTTTAGGACTAGTTGGATTTTTTGCTTTCTTTTGATCTTTCTGAGTGTGCAGAAAATTATTGCGTTTAGCATGGAATGAGTGTGCAGCACACAATCACCAGCCTAGCATATTCCTATTCACTTATCGCCATGTAACTCAACATTCTTCAGACCTTTTCTTTGGCTCTCTCCATTGTAAAGCATCATGTGAGTACCAGTTACAGATATACTGTATATACTCCAACCCTTCCTTCCTCTCTGGAAAGCACAGAGCAGTGAGATTTCTGCACACAGCTCAGGGTCCCTCCTGGTTGTGTCCTGTGTGACAGCCGAGCTCGCTGTAAGCCAGGCGAGGGCAGCGCACACAGATTGCACGGGTAAAGTTCTGACAAGACTCGTTAGGAATTTTGGCGTGCCCCCTCTCAGGGGGTTCAGGCCGCATTTTAGGCTATCACATTCTATTTGCTTGCTGGAAGAGTCAGACGCAGGGCATACTAATTCGCTGTGATGGTTTTCTATGTAATGATCTGGAGGGGAAGGCTTTGCTCCCAATGAGAAGTCACTTCATGTCATTCTGAAGCCGGCCACATAATTTCCAATGTACTTCGTGTCCCTGGGATTTGTAAATAAACTTTGTAGCCAGCCAATAACCTCTTATGAGCGGGAAGCTGAGGGCAACATATTCTTGAAGGGCCCATTCACACCAGGGCTCTCCATTGTGGTGCATTTAATGCTTGTATGTTAATGAGCGCTTTGTTGACTGATCTGCTTTGTGTTAAGGTCGCCCATTCGTATGAATGCATGTATGTTGGGATGCCCTCCACAATGAACGGCTCCAGAGTGCACATACGCACACATTCATTACTACAATGCCATGGTGTTAATGGGCCCTTAAAGTGTAAAACAAATATTCCCTGCCACTCACATCAACCCAGGCCCGGCGCTACCGCAAAGCAAGTCAGGCGGCCGCCTGAGGGCGCTGCAGGGTGAGGGCGGAAAAAACAGGGCATTTTGACAAGTACTTGTCAAAATGCTTGCGTTATGTTTTTTTTTTCCACTTACCTTCGGTGCGGGAGAGCAGCAGCGAGTCAGCGCTGGTCCAGTGGGAGGTGCTCCAGGTGGGGTCCTAATTTAGCTGGCCGGCGACTGCCAGAGGATCCCGACACGCGCGGCACCTCAGGCAGTCGCCGGCCAGCTAAATTAGGACCCCACCTGGAGCTCCTCCCACCGGACCAGCGCTGATTTGCTGCTGCTCTCCCACGCCGAAGGTAAGTGAAAAAAAAACAAACCATAGCGCAAACATCGGGACATTTTGACAAGTACAAGTACTTGTCAAAATGCCCTGTTTTTACAGGGGGGAGGGGGCGCAAAAATGCACCTTGCCTGTATAGG
Source organism: Nanorana parkeri (assembly GCF_000935625.1). NCBI lineage: Eukaryota > Metazoa > Chordata > Amphibia > Anura > Dicroglossidae > Nanorana > Nanorana parkeri. Next base: position 2,691,577 of record NW_017306326.1, on the reverse strand, counting down.
CAAGAATCCTAGCACCGGCCCTGCATCAACCTTCAACTCAGAAGTAAACGGGGATTCCAGCAAGTCATGACCTGTGACATCCCTGCCACTACCACCATTCCGAATTCAGCACTATGGACAGCACAGTCACATGCTCATTAAAGGAGAACTATGGCGTTAGGGCTTTTCCCCATAGTTCTCCTAAGGGTAACGGGAGGACACAAACTAGCGTCCTCCCGTCACCCTAAGCTCAGTATACCGCGAGCTACTGCTCATTATATACTGTGACCGCCGCAGCCGGAACAGATCTCGACAATTATGTCTGGATCCGCCCAGCTGCGTGAGTGACAGCTGGCTCTGCCTATCTAGAGGCAGAGCCAGCTGTACCCGCCCCCTCCCCCGTCCGTTCCGCCAGTCAGCGCTGGAGGATGAGCGGGGAGGGGGGAATCCAGTCCCTCCCCTGTCACGGCTCTCTGCCGGCACAGGATCGAGAAGTGAGTGAGCGCCGGCATGTGTTCGCTCACCTCCCGATCTACTGAGCCGACCTGTGACAGTCTCATTGTCACAGGTCGGCTAGAACTATGAGGTGAGTGAAAATTACTCACCTCATAGTTCTCCTTTAGAGGAGTATTAAGAGGCGAGTGATTTTCACTCAGCCTCATAATCTGAGCCGACCGGTGACAATGACAATGACAGGTCGGCTCAGTAGATCGGGAACCGAGTGAACACATACCGTCGTTCGCTCACTTTTAAATCTATCCCTGCAGAGAGCCGTGACTGTCAGTCACGGCTCCCTGCAGGGATTCCCCGAGTCCCCTGTCCGATCCACCAGCGCTAACTTGCAGAACGGACGGGGGAGGGGGCAGGCACAGCTGGCTCTGCCTCTGGATAGGCAGAGCCAGCTGTCAATCCCGCAGCTGGGTGGACCTCGATGGCACACTGTCCTTACTGTCCATTAAAGCAAAACTGAAGGATCAGGGCCATCCCCATAATGAGGCAGTTGCCTCAGGCAGTATGTTATTGGGTTACATGAGGGGGTGACAGGCTTGCCTGCCACCCTCTTTCCAGCCAGCACGTCCCAGGTTGCTAAGAGCTCTTAGTAACCTTTGGCACTCTGGCCGGCGACCCGCCCAGATCACGGACATCACCGGCTGCCAGGAGCTGAGCGGGACGTTCTGGCTGCCATCCTGCCCAGCTCCTGGCAGCCAGTGATATCAGTGAACTGGGAGGGATGTCAGAGGCACCATCAATACCACCTACCTAGTAATGTGAACATCCCATCAGCACTATCCCCCCATTCGGTTATATTCCTAACCATTGACAACCCCTGTGTGCCCCCCAATCCCCAACGGCGGTAATAAGTCCAGGGATACCCCTGTCCAGGATGTGACAAAATTAGGATGGTGACAAGGTAACATTGTATCATTGAGTGGTAACAAGGTAACATTGCATCATCGGATGGTAACAAGGTAACATTGTATTATAGGCTGGTGACAAGGTAACATTGTATCATTGAGTGGTAACAAGGTAACATTGCATCATCGGATGGTGACAAGGTAACATTATATCATTGAGTGGTAACAAGATAATTGTTCACATTGTAACATTGTATCATCGGAAACTCGGGGTTGTGACTAATTGACTTACTGCCTGTGCATAGGCGCCGTATGCTCCGAACTGGATCGCCATGGGGTTGAACATTCCCATCTGCCCTGCCATTTGTTGCATGCGTCTCATTGTGCGCTCCTTGTCTGTGTCTGCAAACTTCACCACCAGGCTCGATGACGCACCCTAGAAAATAAAGAAGATGAATATATTAAATCTGACCTCCAACCTTCCCTTCAGTATTCTATCTGACCTCTGTCCTTCCCTTCACTCTTATTTGTGACCTCCGTCCTCCCCTTCAGTCTTCTATCTGACCTCCGTCCTTCACTTCAGTCTTATATGTGACCTCCGTCCTTCCCTTCAGCCTTCTATCTGACCTCCGTCCTTCCCTTCAGATTTTTATCTGACCTCCGTCCTTCCCTTCAGCCTTCTATCTGACCTCCGTCCTTCCCTTCAGATTTCTATCTGATCTCCGTCCTCCCCTTCACTCTTATATGTGACCTCCGTCCTACCCTTCACTCTTATATGTGACCTCCGTCCTTCCCTTCACTCTTATATGTGACCTCCATCCTTCCCTTCACTCTTATATGTGACCTCCGTCCTTCCCTTCAGCCTTCTATCTGAACTCTGTCCTTCCCTTCTGTCTTCTATCTGACGTCTGTCCTTCCCTTCACTCTTCTATCTGACCTCCGTCCTCCCCTTCAGTCTTCTATCTGACCTCCGTCCTTCCCTTCACTCTTATATCTGATCTCCGTCCTTCCCTTCAGTCTTCTATCTGACCTCCGACCTTCCCTTCAGTCTTATATCTGATCTCCGACCTTCCCTTCAGTCTTCTATCTGACCTCCGTCCTTCCCTTCAGTCTTCTATCTGACCTCCGACCTTCCCTTCAGTCTTATATCTGAACTCCGACCTTCCCTTCAGTCTTGCACAGTTGTACCGGCTCCTCTCCTGGACGGAAATTACTTCCTCTGATCTCGCCGCACACTGGGAGCTTCTCATAATGTGCATTAGAAGCTGCAGCCAGTCAGATAGAGCCTGCCTGTCCAGTATCATCTAACTCTTTCCTCCCCAGCCTGGCTGTCCCTGGTCCCGCCCCTTTCATTTATTGGATTTAGTTATTTCAATCATGGAGGTTCAGCATCACATGAAGGCATCACCTAGGGCGGACTTTATGCAAATACCGCCTGCCTAGGAACACCCACTCCACCAGACTGACATCCACCCATCAAGGCATTTTGATATTTGCATAACTCCTCCCAAGAGCCAGCCCACTGCATGCATCAGGGCTGAGGGCTGTTGAGAGGAGGCCAAAAGGTTTAATCGGCTAGATCATTGACCGCAAATGCAGAAGCAGCACAGTTTAATTAGGAGCACACCGCCAGACTCTGATTGGACAGTGAAGAAGCAGAAGAACACGGATGAAGTATCACTGCTCATCCTGTCGTCTTTTCCTAGCAGCTTGTCCACTATCAGCATATCTTCGCTGCCGCAGGGCTGGAATGGCTCCTAGTACTGCAGTTTGAGCAATGTAGCTGCTTCACCATGACTAGAAGATGTCATTACAGAGCAGTATAGAGTCATATAGGTTTGTTTTCACATTCTGTACAGTATATGTATATATATTCTTTTTTTTTGGCAGAGTGAAAAGCGTAGTTCCAACTTTATGTACCTGATGGTGGAATTTCCATGCGTGAAGAGCGATGACAAGGAGTATGGGATCGTGTACTATGAGAAGGTACTTTCGTTTAATTTTTTTATCCTGCACAACGTTGAGCTAAGCTGAGTACCATGAATGTGCAAAGTGCTGATATCTGCAGCCATTCGAATATTTAAAGTGGAATTCCAGGCGAACACATGCACAGTTTTAATATATATCACTACTGCACATCTCTCACATGTTAAATTCAACATTAATTTGACGTGATATTTATTTCGCAGAGATTACAGCAGCCCCAATTCCCCCGACAATGCCTCTATCTGCTTTTCTCTCCAGAAAGACATCACCATTTTGTTCTGGCATCATTCATAGTCACCATCTACTTCCTGGACTGAGATGGCACAATTATGTAAATCCCGGTGTCTGTGCAGTTCTGGACTGTGTTCACAAATGCCTGACACAGATTAGTCCCTGCTGCAGCCTCTTATCTTGTAACTTACTACAAACTTACAATGTACAGTCTGATCACCGGGGGAGGGGAGACTGAGGAAATGCTTCCTCCTGCCTGCAGCAGTCTGATTACTGGGGGATAGGAGACTGAGGAAATGCGTACTCCTGACTGCAACAGACTGATCCCTGGGGGAGGGGAGACTGAGGAAATGCTTCCTCCTGCCCGCAGCAGACTGATAACTGAGGGGAGACTGAGGAAATGCTTCCTCCTGCCTCAACAGACTGATCCCTGGGGGAGGGGAGACTGAGCAAATGCTTCCTCCTGCCCGCAGCAGACTGATCACTGGGGGAGGGGAGACTGAGGAAATGCCTCCTCCTGCCTGCAGCAGATTTATCACTGGGGGAGGGCAGACTGAGGAAATGCTTCCTCCTGCCTGCAACAGACTGATCACTGGGGGAGGGAGACAAAGGAAATGCTTCCTCCTGCCTGCAGCAGACTGATCCCTGGGGGAGGGGAGACTGAGCAAATGCTTCCTCCTGCCCGCAGCAGACTGATCACTGGGGGAGGGGAGACTGAGGAAATGCGTACTCCTGCCTGCAGCAGACTTATCACTGGGGGAGGGGAGACTGAGGAAATGCTTCCTCCTGCCTGCAGCAGACTGATCACTGGGGGAGAGGAGACTGAGGAAATGCTTCCTCCTGCCCGCAGCAGACTGATCACTGGGGGAGGGAGACAAAGGAAATGCTTCCTCCTGCCTGCAGCAGAGTGATATCATCAATGGCAAAGTTACTTGAGAGGTGCTCATGGGTAGCTTATTAATGATAAAAGGAGGACAGTACCCATCGGTGGAATCTCAGCCAACAAATCCGTGGCTCAGCAGTCCATACGTAGAGCCAATAGGACGCCCCAATCCTCTAAGGAGGATGGGAACAGAGTCAGGAAGAAGAGGTCCTTTCAGAGATAACGGAGGCCAGCAGGTTATTCAGCCCAGTGGGCTCCGCCTTTTACTCTTGGGAGGACTGGCCCTTTAAATGGGAATAGTTGTCTATTGATCAGGAATTCTAATTTCAAAGTAATGAAACGCGTGTCACGAGGAGTTACCGGGGCGACCAATTCCATCTTATGACAGCATAATGTTGGTATTGATCGGCCTCCTAATTGCGGCTCATCGACAAAGGAATATTCGTAACTTATACATTTCCTGTGAAGTCTCGGCCTGACCAGTCCGTGCCGCGGCTCGTTTAATGAACTCTGATCCGCCGCGATGGCCGCTAAGCCGGGCTTAATGACCTCTCTGTCCTCAGCGAGCAGGCTCCCGGGTCAGGTGCTCATCACCTTCCCCAGGTTGTCTCCCCATACTTAATGATTAATCTTTCTTAAACCCCTCCCCTTTTAGTTTCTTTGTCCCTCAAGCCCCTCCCACTTTTACACCTGTACAGGTGTCTGAGTGTCCCTACCAGCATGCACAGTTCAGCTCATAGCACAATGCATAGCCCACCTCACTTCCTGGCTGGAGGATGTCCAGCATCATCTAGCGCGTTCCTCCCCAGCCTGACTACACTTGGCCCGCCCCTTGTGTTCCTTAGCTTTCAGTTCTTTCAATCATGGAGGTGCCACACCACATGTGGGCGTTACCTAGGGCGGTCTTACATGAAAATGCAGCTTGCCTAGGAATGCCCACTCCCCCAAACTGACAGCCAACCATCAAGGCATTTTGATATGTGCATAACCCCTCCCAAGAGCCAGCCCATTGCTTGCATCAGGGCTGAAGACTCTTGAGAGGAGCACTGAGCTATGTATAGCACCCTGCTGCCCCCTCCCACCAGCTATGACCCTCCTGCATTACATTGAGAAGCATGGGAACTAGGGATGCACCGATTCCGGTATTTTTCGGTATCGAGTATGAGTACCGATAATTTGTTTCGGTACTCAATGATCCCGAATACCGATCCCGAAAGTCCCATTAAGGAAGCCAGGCGGCGTGTAATGACTCGCCTCCTGGCTTCCTGATTGGCCAGGAAGCCGGCTCAATGCTCCCTCTTCACTAGGTGTTGAGAAAGCATTAAGCCGGCTTTCTGGCCAATCAGGAAGC
>NW_017306326.1:2665287-2685099 GCF_000935625.1 Nanorana parkeri | reverse complement strand
GGGGTCGGGTCAGCGTCGGCAGCCAACCTATTGCTCCCATGAATGGCGTCCATTTCAGCCATCGTAGCTCAGGGGTGAAGGAACGCTTCAGACGCATCCAATTACATTATGTCTATATTTCGGGAGGGGCGCAGTGCGCCAAAGAGCCGATAACAGACTTTGCACATTACACATAATCACCTCTGAGTGCCTCTTCCCTGATAATTTAATGAAAACCCAGATAATTTTGAACGTCCTTCTTGTCCTTGTACCTGTTTAGTGCGAGATTCAATCCGCCAGATGAGCTTTTAATGATCGCAAAGACTATCTGTAATTGTTGTGTAATTGGCCAATACAATTTCTACACCGAACGCGTCGGAAAAAAAAAGAAAGAACAATGCTCCTTTTCCTATTGGTAATTAATATTCCGCATCCATCCGAGAATTAAACAAAAAAAAAAAGAAGTCAAATGAAGATCATCCTGTTGCGCCGAGGGAAAAATTCATCAAGAGGACCTGTCACGCAGCTGTGCGTAGAAGGCTATTATGAAGAAGGGCCTCTGATTAAAAAGTGAGCGGGATCGGTTGAAAATGGCGAGCTGCTGAAAATTGGAAACGGTTAACGCTTTTGCTTCCTGCACGAGGCAACGGTAGAACAGCTGGTATGCAAATGAGGAGATCGCCCTCGCTGGTATGCAAATGAGGAGATCGTCACTGTGCCCAACCCTCTTGTCTGTGTCATATTGATTGACAGCAGGGATTGCAGGGAACAGGGCATCGGGACCACGGCGGGACACACCCAGGACAAGGAAGGAAAGTGGTATTTTAAAGGAAATGTACGGTCTATATATATATTAGACGTGTGCGATTCGTTCCGTTCCAAATCAAAATTCAGACTAATTTTCCGAAATTCGGACACATACTAATGTCCGAATCCCAATACATCCAAATGTGTCCGAATCCGAATTTCGGATCCCATCTGAATTTCGCTCAAAAACGAAACTGAATCATTATATATATATATATTTTATAGAAAAAGAGATTGGGGACACAGAGTCCTCGATCTCTTTTTCTGCACCCCCAGCACTCAATGAACAGGAAGCTCTCAGTACAGAGGCTTCCTGTTCATTCACAATCTGGAGATAGTAAATATTTACTATCAACCCAGTCATGAATGAACAGGAAGCCTCTGTACTGTTCATTTTTAAAGTGAACAGATAGTAAATATTTACTATGTCCCCATTCTAAATGAACAGGAAGTGATGTATAACACTTCCTGTTCATTCATAACTGGGCACAGTGTAATCACTATGTCCTCGGTTATTTACACAGAGTGATCGGTACTGAGTGCTCAGTGTTTGTTCTCCGATCTCCATCCTGACTGCTTTGCCCCATCCTGCCTGTCGCCAGAGCTGAGCACTCCTCCCCATGCCGCCCTGCTCGGTCTCCTGATAGGTCTTTCCTCCCTGGACATTCCCCCTCGGCCTCCAGATAGGTCTTTCCTTCCTGCACATTCCCTCTCGGCCTCCTGATAGGTCTTTCCTCCCTGGACATTCCCCCTCGTCCTCCAGATAGGTCTTTCCTTCCTGCACATTCCCTCTCGGCCTCCTGATAGGTCTTTCCTCCCCGTACATTCCCCCTCGGCCTCCTGATAGGTCTTTCCTCCCTGGACATTCCCCCTCGGCCTCCAGATAGGTCTTTCCTTCCTGTACATTCCCTCTCGGCCTCCTGATAGGTCTTTCCTCCCCGTACATTCCCCCTCGGCCTCCTGATAGGTCTTTCCTCCCTGGACATTTCCCCTCGGCCTCCTGATAGGTCTTTCCTCCCCGTACAATCCCTCTCGAGGCCGGGAGGAAAGACCAATCAGGGGGCTATGGGGGATTGTTCCTCCCCGCACTGCTCTACTTGGCCTATTGACAGGTCTCTCCTCTCTGCACTGCCCTGCTCTGCCTCAAGACAGGTCTCTTCTTCCCACTAGGTGCTGGCAGCTAGGTCGGCTCTGTGTCCCATTCCTCTGCTGATACAGGCGGGGAAGAGCAGCAGGGATCAGACGGAGCACAGACCGAAGATTGCAGCTGATGCCCAGCTGGGAGGAGAGAGAGCTGGGGATGCACCGTATTGTTGGCTGTTTTTTTTTTACTATCTACATTTTGCCCATAGTACTATTTTAGTCCGAAATGATTTGGCAGCCGAAAATTAGGTGCATCCCTAAATCAATAATCAGGTCCACTTTAAGGAGGAATGATGAGTAATTACAATGGAATGAAGCGCTCCCTCTAGTGGTAAACTGTGGAAATGATATTGACATGAAAATATTATTGAAATATTGGTTTCAATACTAGTAGTACGGAGTTCAGAAAAGCCAAATAAAGTGTTGACGTGTCTCATGATGTTGATGCACATCTTAATGCATGCTTTGATATGAGTAATGATACATTGATATATAAATGCAGCACGAATGCGACACACAATATGCTATGCACTACTGTGCTTTGTGGTGCACTGCTTTGCATTGCCAAAACAAATGGTGCATGCCCCGTTTTCTGGATATTTTGGTGGGTTGCCAATCATTTGCATGGGCTGCCTTACCACGATACAACTTACACAATGCACCAGAGAACCAAGGTCTGAATGGGCCCTATAGGAAATGGAAACTCAGTATGCCTCATCATTGAACTGAACTGAAGGGTAACTTGGTATCAGACATTTGCACTCCCTGTACAGAAGAGCTCAGGCTGGGAGAGGGATAAGCAGCACAAGGAGCCATTCAGCTGTGTTGCAGTGCATGGTGCCTAGGAGGAGAGGATAGGAGGAGACAGCAGAGTGACAGAGAGATGAGCTCATCCTTCTGCTGCTTCTCGTTTCACTGTCCAGTAACAGGCTGGGGGGGAGGGACAAGACCTGTAAGCATTACTGAAAAAAACAGGTCTTCTCCCCAGCAGTGGCATCACACAGGGGGGTGCAGCCCACACCCGGGTGACACCATTGGAGGGGTGACACTAGAATGACTGACAGTCATTTTGGTGTCACCCCCTCTAAAAAGTCCGGCACTCGGTCATGGACAGAAAGCCTGTAAGTGTCAGGAGAGAGGAGGGGACCCGGCGTCATACATCATTCCGTCGTGTGAACGTCCCCTCTCTCTGCCGGCGTCCATCACTAAGATGGCTGTCGGCAGACGTCAATTAGATGGCCGGTATCCACTCCGGGTGACACCCGGCCTTGGGACGCCCCTGCTCCCCAGCCAGACAACAATGTTTGGCTGGGGAGAAGACAAGTGTGTTGCATGGCAGAGCTGTGCAAATCTCAGGAAACTGGATGAACAGAAATCCAAATCCTTTGCCGCTCAGCCTCAAGCATTGTGCTGTTATGACGGCGGACGTTTTCTCCCCCTACCTAGCAGCCATTACTGTTATTTGCTATAATGGGTTAATTTGGTCCGTGATGATTTCCCGGTGCCGCTGAAAAGCTCATTTGTGAGGTTGTCAGTGGCGGAAAATTGAGTTGTTGAGCACACCTACATGTGACAGGAATTTTTTCCCTCTTCCGTCTCACCTATTGATATTCAATTCTCCAGCGTGGGCCTTCCTGTACCGCTCTCACCGCGGCCGAATAGAGCAGCGGATCAGAGGCCGTAACCCCCCCACCCCCCTCTCGCCAACAGCGCAGAGAGCACATAGAGGTGCAATTGTTACAAAGAGTATTTTAAACTCGACTGCACAGAACGCTCCTCAGGAAATAACGAAGGACTGCGGATTAATCATTTCCCGCACCTCAAATTTTGGCTGTGCGGAGGTCACTGTGATTGATTGGCGGCGGCTGCTACCGGATAATGGCAAAAAAAAAACATTGCAAATGTAAATCTAAATGGACAATGATAGAATGTATGTAATTCTGTTCGGATGGTTTTGTAGCCTCCAGACTGCCCAACCAGGAGCACAGTGCAGTCAAGAACACATCCGGTTGGACATTGAAGGAGCAGCTCACTGCTCCCTCCTCCGGTCAGCATGTGCAACGGCTTGGGAGACGAAGAGAGGCACAAGGTAAGTATATTGAGCAGCGTGCACCCGCACAGACACTGTGGGTCATCAGAGAAGAGGAGAGAGGAGTCAGCGCTGGATCGGAGACCAGCACCAGCGCTGGAGGGACAGCTATAAACTACAGGAAAGAAGAAGAAGATTGGATTAAGAGGCATCATTTAACTTAAGTCCTTACTTTAGCACGAGGGGGGGGCTATGGCCTTCAATGTCACTTTAACCTAATGGTTCATTTGGGCTTTAAGCCGAGCTATGCCGGCAACCAGCATTTCCAGAAGGAAAGTTAAGCAATATCGGCCCCCGTATGGATCTTGGTGCGGGTTTCCTTAAAAACTCTTTAGTTGATGATTGTTCAATCATTTTCTTCTGCACCGTGATGTAGAGACACTAGATGGCAGCAAGGAAATCGTATACCCGCACGCCTTCCGCAAACTCCGAGCAGATAATCTCTCCTGTTCTTTCATTACTATTATGTCTCTTGAACTCTTCTGTCTGCTGAATGAATTGACTGAATTTATTGTTGGGAAAAAAATAACAATGTGATTGTGTTTTATTAATGTTCCCAAGAGAGGAACAGAGAAAAGCGCGTAGACTTCTGAAGCAACAGAAGAACAAGCTAAACCCCGCGGCAGAGACGCAGAGCGCAGATTCTCTCACTTAACGCAATGATTTTTTTTAGCTGCTCATAGGGGTGCTGGCTGGGCAGACCAATATAAAACGAATGTCAGTGTCAGAAACCTGGCCATATCCGATCCTGAGGCCTTCTCCTATCTATGTGTGTCCAATAGCTGAGCTTATGTCTTTGGCTGGCCTTTGTGGTCCCTGCATCTGACCAGTTTCCTGACTTCCTGCATCCCTTTTTTTCCCGGAAATCACCTGCCAGGGTACTTGATTTTCCTTGTCTGCTATCAGCAATGAACCTGTCTGTCTATGGTCTGATCTTATGCCTGATGATCCTGTATTCAGCCTTATATTCAAGAATTTTCTTGATATCTTCCCAAATCATCTGCTCGGATCCTTAATCAGCAGTCCATGCCTTGCCTTATCTGCTCTGGTCCCCACCCTGAACTAATGTCTCTGGTCTTCTCTGGTCTATAACCAGCCTTTGCCATCGGTTTTGATCTTCTACAAGGTCTCCAATCCCTGCCTTTCCTGCTTTGATCCTCAACCGGCATTCCAGTCTTTGCTTTGTTTACTCTGGTCCCCGACCAGTGCTTCAATCCCTGCCTGGTCTGCTCTGTTCTCCTAATAGTGCTCTAGTCCTGTCTTATGTGCTTAGTCATCACTCCTAAACCTTGTTTAATCTTCTCTGGTGCCCAATCAGCACTCCAATCTCTGCCTGCTATGCTCTGGTCTCCAAACAGTGCTCCAGGCCCTGCCTTGTCTGTTCTGATGCTCAACTTGCATTCCAGTCCCTGTCTTGTCTGCTGCAATCCTCTACCTGCACTCCAATCCCTTACTAGTCTACATTGGTCTCCACATAGTGATTCAGCTATGGCCTTGTCTACTCTAATCCTCAATCAGCACTCCTAACCCCAGCCTAGTCTGTCCTGGTTCCCAACCACAGCACTCCAGCCCCTGCCTGATTTGCTCTAGTCTCCAAACAGTACTCCAGTCCTTGCCTTGTTTGCTCTAACACTCATCCCACACTTCAATCCCTGTCAGGTTTGCTCTTATCCTCAATCAGCATTCCAGTTCCTGCCTGCTCAGAGAGTACTCTGAGTACCTGTCTTTTCTGATATAATCCACAACTATCATCCCAGTCCCTGCTTTGTCTGCTTTGATCCGCAACCAGCAGTACAATCACTTCCAAATCTTCTTTGATTCTAATCCAGCACTTTGAACCTTGCCTCTTCTGCTCGTATTCTCAACCAGCACACCGATCAATGCCTTGTCTGCTCTAACCCTTAACCAGAACTTCAATCCATTCCTGGTCTACTCTAATCTTAATCTTCAACTAGCATTCTAGTTCCTGGCTTGTCTACCTTAGTCCTCATCTAGCATTCTAGTTCCTGGCTTAACTACCCTGGTCCTCAATTAGCATTCTAGTTCCTGGCTTGTCTACAGTACCCAGGTCCTCAACTAGCATTCTAGTTCCTGGCTTGTCTACCTTAGTCCTCATCTAGCATTCTAGTTCCTGGCTTAACTACCCTGGTCCTCAATTAGCATTCTAGTTCCTGGCTTGTCTACCCTGGTCCTCAACTAGCATTCTAGTTCCTGGCTTGTCTTCTGTGGTCCTCCACCAGCCTTCCTTCCATGTTCAAAGGAGCTCAGGTTGGGTTCAAACCTGAGCTCATCCCTATTCATCTACATAACTGGGGGCATGGAAGGGGGTGTCCCCCTTTCCCATTTCTGAAAGTTAGGAGACACAATGTTAATAAGTGCCATAATACGGAATGGTTATGTGTAAGTGGGCCTTGAAAGAAGTAGCATTGAGTTGCAAGAAAGGATGAAAAAATGGCAAAGACAAGGATTATATGCAAAAAAAAATAGGGATGTTCAGATACCAGTGCCGATACTTGGCATTTTCATGAGAACTACCGGGGTTGCAGCGGTTGCAGCTGGGACCGGGCTCTAGCGCTCCACCACTGTCCTGAAATCATTCGTCTGTATTGTTTTAGAAAAACTGTCACATGACAATAAACAAAAATGTATCAGTACTTTTATCTATGAGGACTTGAGCAAGTATCAGTACTTGGTATCTGTGCATCCCTTATGTATATAATTGTAAAAAAATAAATCATACATTAACACAGAGATGTACAAATCCCAGGAGCTCCGTGTGCTCCTTACAAATGACAGCTGCCTCCTAACTTTTGAGTTTTTCTCTAGTCTAGTCCTGGAGGTGGAAAAGTATCTGTACTTGTACTTGTACTGAGTGCGGTACTTGGTATTGGTGCATCCATAGTATCTACTAGACATGTGCATTTAGATTCGGACAAACCTGCAAATCAGCGAAATTCAGCTGATTCGGCGGTTCGTCCGAATCCGAAATAACACATTTATTATATGCTCGAATATAGTAAAACTATATTCGGGCATACATAAATTTGTTTGCAGAACATGCGGCAGCCATGTTGGCCGCCGGCGCATTCTGGGCAGGCGCGCCGCCATCTTTGATGACCTCTTGGTATATACCAAGATGGAGGCACCCGAACATACGGGCACCACCATCTTGGTGTATACCAAGATACACTCAAAGATTGTACGACCGCCACTCGTTCTGCATTCTCAGTGTGTGGTTTCGGATTCGGAGGCTCGTTGCCTCCGAATCCGAAACAGCAAAAAAAATAATTGTTTTCTTTTAAGAAACGAATGGAAATGATTTTCGTTTTCATTTGATTCGTCAGAAAACGAATTTGGTTGACGTGCACATGTCTAGTATCTAGTACCGTATTAGTCTACTATTAGTATCTATTAGCAGTATATGCAAATTTAGTATTAGCCTACTGTTAGTATCTAGTATCAGTATCTAGCATTAGTATGCTAGAATTTAGCATTAGTCTATCAGTACCTAGTTTTAGTATCCAATATCAGTCTACTGGCAGTATCTATTACTAGTATATCAGGATTTAGTAATAGTCTACTAGTAGTATTTAATATACTTAGCCCATTAGCAGCATCTAGTATTAGTATCACGTATTAGAGCACTAGCATATAGTATTAGTCTTTTATAATCTAGTATTAGTCTACTAGTAGTATCTAATATCAGCATACTAGCAGCATCTAGTATCAGTATCTAGCATTAGTCTATTAGTATATAGTATTAGTCTATTAGAATCTAGTATTAGTCCACTAGCAGTATCTAGTATTGGTATCTAACATTAGTCTACCAGTAGTATCTAATATCAATCTACTAATAGTATCTATAATTAGTATATTAGAATTTAGTAATAGTCTACTAGTAGTACCTAGTATTAGCATCTAATATCAGTCTACTGGTAGTATATATTATTAGTATATTAGGATTTAGTAATAGTCAACTTGTAGTATCTAGTATACTTAGTCCACTAGCAGTATCTATCATTAGAATCTTGCATTAGTCCACTAGTAGTATCTAGTATCAGTATCTAGCATTAGTGTATTAACATACAGCATTAGCCTATTAGAATCTACCATAGTATTAGTCTACTAGTAGTATCTAGTATACTTAGTCCACTAAGAGTAGCTAGTATACTTAGTCCACTAGTAGTATCTAGTATACTTAGTCCACTAGAGGTATCTAGTATTAGAATCCAGTATTAGTATATTAGCATGATCTAGTATTAGTCAATCAGTATGTAGTATCAGTATGTAGTATCAGTATGTAGTGATCTAGTATCTAGTACTATGTAGGTGACTCTGTTGGGTGATTGTAGACGTGTTTTATGATGTATTTGGCAGCAATAACGATGATTGTGAATTGATCGTTCCCGGCTTCTTTGTCATCTCACCCGATAAACGTTAATAAGTAAGTTTTGTCACCAAAGTGTTGTCTTTTTTTCTCCTGGATTTTCCAGCTTAGTGGTCCTCTAAATGTTCCCTCTTCCCGTCAGACGCATAAAAAGACGTTACCGAGGCAATTAGCTGCTTTTGTATGAAAGTAGGCCACGCGCCCGCCTGTCCGCTCCTCTCCCTCATCCCGCTCGGAGGTAATGAATTTGGTGGCACACAATAATCGGAGAGGAGAGAGAGACGGAGAGTGATGCCCGCCGGGTCCCCGAGGGGACTTTAACTGTCCTGCCAGCTGCCTGGCCCATTACAAAGATGTGACTAGAGAGAGGGAAAGGAAAGAGAGAGAAAGAAACAAAAAAAAGCGCGGCGCAGATGAGTACTTCATCCCCAGTAGGCCGTCCTTTGTGTCGGCGTGATTCATACCCCCTGTCAGGCAGGCTGGCACTTTATTTCCGGCCTAGCGACGACTGATTTATGAGTTCATTTATAGAACAATGGGCACGGCGGAGGAAGAAGCGTTCTGGGGCCTTCCTGCTGCTGGAAGGGAACTCTGCTACAATGAGACGGCAAAAGCACTCCTGTCGCCAGGCGGGCACACCTTGGCATAGTGCATGCCGTCCGCGACGGCTTTTGAGTTATTGCTGCCTGTGCCTCACGCTCATTTCTTTGACGTGTCTTTCACATTTCTATTTTTATATATAGCGATATGAAGAGTCTTGCTCCAGTGGCTATCAGAGTGTCAGGCAACCAAGTTGGACCGCTGCTGGAGTACAACCTGCTACGGACTTGTATTTAGAAAGAAGGACATTAGAACTGAAAGCCCAGCCTGCTACAAGTACTTTTGTGTCTCTTTCTGGAGTCTTCAAGTGCATGGGCGTCCTGTTCCCTATTAGAGACGGGCTCGATGTTCCACTCGAACAGTGGTAGTTTTGTGTGTTAAGGCCGTGACACACTGCAGGCGAAGCAGCGCGGAGCGGTGGCGTGCTGCCTTTGCGAGCAGTGTGCCATGTAATTTTCACCTGGGCACCTCAGCTGGCGAGAGCTCGCGGAGCTGAGCGTGCCGAGATCAACAATTCCAACTTCAGCCAATGGCTCGCGCGAATAAACCAGCGCGTCGGTATGCGACAGCTGGCTGGTTGTTACGGACGAGCCGATTGGCTGAAGGTGCAGTCAATCATCTGACTGCAGTCAGCTCACACACTGCACGCAAAGCTCCGTGACGGATAGCTTTGCTTCGCTTTGCACGGCTTCGCGTGCAGTGTGTCACGGCCTTTAGACGAACACACGAACTATCAAGGCGTTCAACGGGCTGTTCACACGCCGAGCGCCTGCACCGCACAGTGCCTTGTGAAGCCCTGATTGGGTAAAGCAATGCACCTGACCACAGGTCAGGTGCAAGACTTTGCCCAATCACGGCACAGTGCACTCTAAGAGCCATGATTGGGCAAAGTCATGGTGAATTTGCCCAATCACAGCTCACAGCCAAGTCCCAGCCCCACACTATATAAGGCTGCTTACACCGCAGCCCTATGTAGTGTGCTGCTGGATTTAATGATAGAGTTAGGTGTAGTGTAAGCTGACTGGTGTTAGTGCTTTATACAGCATGCTAGTGCTATATACAGTACTCTGAACTGTATATAGTATTATTTTATGTGCTGTATATTCACTGTCTTATTTTTTTTGTTTATTTGTGTCAGTGGCATCGCTGGTGTTCCTCCTTCTGCATCATGTCAAGTCTTAAAATTGTGTGCGTCCGTGAAAACCACAAAAAACTACAATACCCCAAATTTCCCATAGGCAACGCTTTAAATGCTTTTATGGCTCATCAGTTTTGTGCTAACAGCGATTGATGGGCCTAGAATTATTGCTCTCTGATGCTCGCGACGATATGAGACATGTGTGGCACAATTTTCGTTTTAGCACGTCGGCGCATCTGACGCGTGTTTGCGTGGTATGTGCGTGCACGTGGGGGGCGGGGGACTTTAACAATTTTTTTTTTGCATCCTAAAAAGCTGAGGATCCAGAGATCTGCTTCGCCAGCTTCTTCTTCTGGCTCTAAGAGCCGGAGACTGTGCCCAGTGACAACGGAAGTGATGTAATGCACATCACTTCCGGGTCCAGTAATCGGAGGAGAGGTCAGCAGCTAGAAGCCGCTGGTCTCTCCTCCAATCTATCAGGGGAGACCCTCCACGCCGGTCCCGGGCTCCACTGTCCCCACCGGTGGCACCTGTGGACGCGGAAGGGGACACGGTGGCGCACCGTACAAGCGATCCGTTGCCTGTACAGATGCCGGATCGCTTGTATTTAAACAGGAATCGTCGCCTGTTTAAAACGGTACCAAGAACACGGCTATAACCACTTCCATCGGATGACGTGTATTTACGTGAACCCGCTGGAAGTGGTTAAACAGACACAAATGAATGCAGCTCATTACATTTCGTTTTTCAAATGCAAGCAGTTTAGGTACCTGGACCCTGTACTGCAGACTGGGAGAGAAAGAAGCAGCACAAAGAGCCAGTTTATAAGCTAACAAGGAACCTGTTGCTAGGAAGAGAGACCAGAGTGACAGTGAGAAGAGCTCACCACTGTGCTGCTTCTCCTTTCACCGTCCAGTCACAGGCAGGTCCAGGATGCCCCCGGCTCAGAGGATGTGGGTTGAATGATGCCGACCATCAGACGGAGGACACCAAGTGGGAAATCTCTGGAGTGAAGGGGTATATTGCAGCAGAAGCTGTGTTTTTATTGGGCCATTCATTTATATCTTTTTATTTTGTTATGGAGTTTTCTTTAATGAACGAGCTTGTTTGCAATCACAAAAACCCTCATACAAGGTCACCACAACACATGTGATCTGAAAAACACTCATATGGCCTCAGAATTGACTTTATCAGACAATCTCTTATGGTCCTTTTCCACCAGAGGACTACAGCTTCTTGCCATTTGTACAAGCTCCGCCCCTTACATATATGTAATTTGCATGTAAGCGCTCCTGCGTTCCCATAAAAGCAGAGGACTACAGCCCCTTGCCATTTGTACAAGTTCCACTCCTTACATCTATGTAATTTGCATGTGAGTGCCCCTGTGTTCCCATAAAACCAGGGGACTACAGCCACTTGCCATTTGTATAAACTCCGCCCCTTACATATATATAATCTGCATGTGAGTGCTCCTGCGTTCCCATAAAACCAGGGGACTACAGCCACTTGCCATTTGTACAAGATCCGCCCCTTACAAATATATAATTTGCATGTAAGCACTCCTGCATTCCCATAAAACCAGGGGACTACAGTCTCTTGCCATTTGTACAAGCTCCGCCCCTTACCTATATATAATTTATATGTGAGTGCTCCTGCATTCCCATAAAAGCAGAGGACTAGAGCCTCTTGCCATTTGTACAAGCTCCACCCCTTACACCTATATCATCTGCATGTGAGTGCTCCTGCATTCCCATAAAACCAGAGAAGTACAGCCTCTTGCCATTTGTACAAGCTCCGCCCCTTACACCTATATCATCTGCATGTGAGCGCTCCTGCATTCCCATAAAACCAGAGGACTTCAGCCTCTTGCCATTTGTACAAGCTCCACCCCTTACATATATATAATTTGCATGTGAGTGCTCCTGCATTACCATAAAACCAGAGAAGTACAGCCTCGTGCCATTTGTACAAGCTCCGCCCCTTACATCAATATAATTTTCTCCTGTGTGTCCATGAATCTTTTCTTTGTGAGTGATCAGAGACTGCAGGAAGACTTCGATGGGCGGAGCTGTGAATCACAGGCCTGCAAACTTCACCCTCTTCATTAGGTGTTCCCGGAAAACCAGGTTATCACGTGCCAAACCGTAGTACAAAAGCAATTTTTTCCTGACGCCGGAGCGCATCTTGAAGTCTATTTGGATGGAGTTTCCTTTTAAGGTCGATTAACCAAATTCTAAATATAAAATCAGAGAACTCTCCCACGACACAACAGCAGAGAGAGAGAGAGAGAAAACATGTAGCTAATAAAATCTTTAATGCGGGAGTCTCTCTGATTAATCCGTACAAAACAAGATCAGAAAAAATGACGAGGGTCTAATTTCAAGTATCTCCCCGAATGGCTCCGAACTGTGACACCAGAAAAGCTGTTCCTGTTAATTTTCACAGCAGAGCTGTCAGCGGCTCTGAGAATAGCTCTCTCCTCCATCGCCAACACTTCCCTTCCACACATCAACTGTTCAATTAACACAAGGAGGGAATAACGAGGACTGCAGACTTCTATCACAGCTTTGATGTTTCTCCACAATTTATGAAAGTGTACACAAATCTAATTACAAGCCCCAGTGCTTCCCATTTACACAAATCTACTCCAGTCCTGCGCTGGTTATATCCAAATAATTGTTCAGCAAGAAAGAAGGAAAGAGAGAAAGAAAGAGAGAAAGAAAGAAAGAAAGAAAGAAAGAAAGAAAGAAAGAAAGAAAGAAAGAAAGAAAGAAAGAAAGAAAGAAAGAAAGAAAGAAAGAAAGAAAGAAAGAAAGAAAGAAAGAAAGAAAGAAAGAAAGAAAGAAAGAAAGAAAGAAAGAAAGAAAGAAAGAAAGAAAGAAAGAAAGAGAGAAAGAAAGAAAGAACGAAAGAAAGAAAGAAAGAAAGAGAGGAAGAAAGAAAGAAAATTAAAGAAAGAAAGAAAGAAAGAAAGAGAGAGAGAGGAAGAAAGAAAGAAAGAAATGAGAGAGATAGAGAAAGAAAGAAAGAATCCCTGCACTGGCTTCCATCCTCCATCCCCCTCTGCCAATCCCTGCACTGGCTTCCAATAGCCCAAAGGATAACATTCTAAATATTAACAACCACTTACAAAGCCATCCACAACTCCACCCCCGGCTATATCTCAGATCTTGTCCCCTCCGCTCTTCAAAAGACCTTCTGCTTTCCAGCTACCTCATCAACTCCTCCCATGCTCGCCACCAGGACTTCACTAGAGTCTCTCCCATCCTATGGAACTCTCTACCCCAACCTGTCCGTCTATCTCCCACACTGACTGCCTTTAGGCGATTCCTTAAGACTCATCTCTTCAGGGAAGCCTATCCCACCTCAACCTAACCACTGAACCATCACATTCTCAAACAATTCATCTCCACACAGCTCCCTCCTCATGTATCACTTCCCCCTCCCTTTTAGATTGTAAGCCCTCAGGGGCAGGGCCCTCCTTAACAGCTTGCCTTGAATTGTACTGTAACTGTAATGTCTTCCTTACATTGTAAAGCGCTGCGCACACTGTTGGCGAGATATAAATCCTATGTAATAATAATAATCTGTCATACAATTTTTTTTTAACAAGTGGAGTTTTCCTTTAAGGGTGAAGTTGCTTCTTGAGTAAGCAAACTCAGAGGACGGCCGTTCCCCCGGTTAATAAACGTCCTCAGATATTTATATCTGAAATCTATGAAGATTAAACAAAATTATTTGCCAATGTTTTAATCACGCTCATCTCATGGATAATGTAATAAAAATGTTATAGGACGTATAGACAGGACAATATCATAAAATATTATTTTCTTTTACCCCCAGAGACTCGGCAGACGAGATTACTGTCTTGGAACTTTAAATCCTCTCGCAACACATATAATTAAAAAATGTCTGGAAAGGTCAAATTTCTCATCTCGAAGGCAAGTGTCATTCGAGAGAAAATGATTCTTCAGGTTGTTAAATGAAATGGGATTTAAAAAAAAAATGAGTTAGTGAATGAACAGTGAGTGGTGTCAGTGGTGGAAACGTTGATTGTGAGAGCCTAATATAGTCACTTCAAGGAACAGGACGCAGGCAGGTATGTGCTAGTGGCATGGCACATTTTAATTTAAGGGTATACAAAGTGCTTTTGCATATATTTCCCCTTATTATGTTCAATAGAAAAGAAGATGAATTGTTATTTCATATAGATATTACCCATTTATATTGCACTATATATATATATACTATCAAGATAGTTTGGACAATTTCATGCTCCCAACTTTGTGGGAACAGTTTGTGTTTGTCACCATGACTGTGCACAAAACAAGGTCCATAAAGACAAGGATGAGTGAGTTTGGAGTGGAGGAACTTGACTGGCCAGTAAATTGTGGACGCCTTCTATATATATATATATAACACATACACACAGATCAGCCATAACATTGTGTGGTATTGTGTGGCAATCCCACGGTAGAACAGGGTGTTGTAGGCACCCAGGACTCTCTGCCCCCTCAGAAGGGCTGAACGGTTCCAAGAAATAAATGATTTTGCTGGGAAAGAACTGGCTTCTTTGCAGTTCTCTCCAGGTTTTCTGGATTTGGCATGGGATCCTGGAACTGGGAGATATCAAAAAGAATTGGGAGGGATGAAATCTCCAATCCTGGGTGCATGGTTTAGGAGGGGCCAGCACTTGGTGATTGCACCACCTTCCGGGGTCCAGCTGGGAAGAGGAACAGAGCTGTTCAGGCGTCAGGAGTACTTCACCCAGAAGTCAAAGTGGAGCCAGGAGGCCGTGTGTGCTGGAGGCACCTGGGAATCAGCCAAGGAGGCTTATTGAGCCTGTGACACACAAGGGATGAGTGGAGGATAGGTGACAATCTTGAGTCGGTGAGACATTGTTATATTGTCTATTTGCTGAAATACAAGCAGACTGTATGTTGCGTTGCAGCGGTGGGGCTTAAACTTGATTTAGATAGAAGTCACAACCCCATGTACAGTCTAAGTTAGATCCGACCATCCAGCTGCCAATGCCAATGCTACAATAGGCTGTAGTACATTTTTAAGCTGAATGACAGAAGGCTGGCTTTAAGGCTGATTTAATCTTGGGCAGAAGTCAAGACGCTATGTACATCCTGGGCCTACAATCTACAAGAACATAGAGAACGATATGAAGATGAACGCAGGCACTAACTGGCACTACATGGTGCCTCACTTTAGCACTGTGGGCTAAAGTGAAGGCCCCATGTACCACCTTGTCCCAGGAGCCAAGAGAGCTCCACCAGGACCCAGGAATGGATCTGAGGAGTAATAAAGGTTTTATCCACTCACCACAAAGTTTAGACTTGTTGAAAGACTAGGGAAGGGGCTTAACACCAGAAGGGGGAGATGATTTCTCTAAACTTAGCCAAATTCAAGGCCCAATGTAACACCTAGGATCCAATACAGCTCCACAAGGATATATGAATAGATTCAAAGATTAATGTTGGTTCATCAGGCACCGCAAGGTGCAACACTTTAAAAGTGTTTAATGACAGGGTTTAGAAGCAGAAAGAGGCAGTGACTTCTCTAAACTTAGCCAAAAGTCAAAGCCCTATGCACAACCTTGCCCCCATGATCCAACGTAGTTCCACCAGGACTGGATCTGAGAACTAACAAAGGTTTGTCCGGACACCACAAAATGCAGCACCTCAGCTCTGTTAAAAGACAGGAGACAAAGATTAGCACTAGGAGGTGCAGATTTATTTCAACTTGACCAAAAGCCAAGACCTCATGCACCACCTGGCCCTAGGAGCCAAGATAGATCCATGGTGGACACAGGACTCATATGAAGACTGACACAGGCACTTCCAGGTGCCACATTGTGTACTTCTTCAGGACTGTTAAATGAGAAGGGTTATGACCAGGGCTTTATCTTAGCTTAAAGGCCACATGCACCATCTTGCCATTCCAAGGCCATGAACCAAGATAGCTCAACAAAGACAAAGGAACAGATCTGAGGACTAACACCATTTTTTCCTGGCACCATAAGGTGCAGCATTTCAGCACAGTTGAAAGACAGAGTTAGGGGCTTAATACCAGAAGGTGGTGGGGCTTCACATCAACTTGGGCAGAAGTCCAGTCTTGGGCAGGCCATGTATAATCTAGGTCTAGAATCCACAGGGCTTGATTTAGAGACGAACACAGCTACTTGCAGGCATTACAATTATGGCCAGGTCAGGAGCATTTAACTTTCTTTCTTTCCTTCTGATCTGAAGACAATTTAGCAGCTACACCGAAAAATGACGGAATTGCCTGCACGCCAGATTCATGGCACCTGTATAGTGACAGATGACGAATGCTCTCCCAGTAATTTCACACATGCATAGACCGACACACGCCTGTTGCTACCACGGGCGATGAGTGGAGGGGAGCCGCGTGGCCGCCTGACAATCTGCAGACAGTTTTATTTGGAAGAATTCAGCGCGGCACCTGTACAAGTGACAGAACGTCCCCCTCCAGAACTGAACTCTGGGCTACGCGGTGGATCATTAGCATTCCGTTCGATGCCCATCCCCCGGCTGCTCGGATGCATGGAGCGGCTGCTCGTGTCTTCGGGTTCGGAGCTGGGAAGGGGAGCGGCGGATGAGCAGCTGCCAACCAGCTGGGCCAGTCACTTGCGTTGAACACTTGATAATGTCTTGTTTTCACAAAATATGTTCGGCTTTTGTTGTGAGCAGCCATGTGTGACTCGGAGGTGCTGCTAGATTCCAGGAGACCCTTTCTACTCCTGATTACTTTCTGTATTATTTAATCCGTGCAGGTGGCGCGCCGCATCCTCTGCAATCACGGTGGTACACGGCGGTTAATGGCCTTCTCTATACAGGGGAGAGATTTCAGCTTCTGTCTTGAACTTTCTAAAGGAAGAGGTCGCTATGGAAAAAAAAAAAAAAAGTTGCTCTTGGCTAGAAAAAAATTAAACTGCAGAGTAGAGAGGTGGAGTGTGGAAAGGCTCAAACAGTGCAGACCTCATCCAGGAACCTGCGACAAAGCATTCCACAGGACAGAACACTGCTAAAGCACTGTGCATCAGAAACAATTGACAAATAGTTGTTTTTCACCTTTTTCTCATTCTTTGTTGCATCTCATTGCTGCTGATCTCCTGAAGCCTATTTTCCCAACTGCTTGTCTGCCATGCACTTTTACCTGATGGTGACAACTAGGGATGCACCCGATACCAATTTCTCGGTATCAAGTGCGAGTACCAGTGCCATGTGCCCAGATTATCAGGAAGTCGGGCGATGAATCATGACCCGTCGCCTGGCTTCCTGTGAAGCTAGTGTTCTAGCGAAAGAACACCAGCTTCACTTGCTGAGGCTGCCTGGCTTGCTGAGGCTGTAAGTCATGAGGTGCCGTCCGGCTTCCTGATCGGTCAGGAAACCAGGCTGCCTGGCAACAAGTGAAGCTTCCTGATTGGCTAGGAAGCAGGCGTCACTTGTTGCTAGGTAGCATGGCTTGCTGACCAATCAGGAAGCCGGGACATGAGTCAGGATGTGCCGCTCGGCTTTCTCATTGGGTCGAAAGTCAGCTTCACTTGTTGGTAAGCAGCCTGGCTTCCTAATTAATCAGGAAGCCGGGTGGCACGTCATGACCAACCTCCTGGCTTTCTGATTGGCTAGGAAGCTGGATTCACTTGTTCCTAGGCAGCCTGGCTTCCTGACCGATCAGGAAGCCGGCAGGGGGGTAATTTGGTGCCGTTTTACAGTTGTCACCAAAACAAGGGATGAAGATTAATCTTCTAACTGGGACAATAGTTCATCTGGCAACTGTATAATCCCCTCTCACTTCCTGTTGTGTCTCTGGGACAGTAATAAAGGGAATTCTCCCCAGCAAACTCAGCGAAAAAAACTGTTGGGGAGGTTTAACCCTTATCTACTCTATCCAAAACTAAAACGAAGAGTATTGTAAACATTAACTTTCACTTTTTGTGCTCATGGCCAATCTTTTATCATGGCCAATCTTTTATCATGGCTAATCTTTATTTGCTTTCTGCAAACACAACATCCTCTCCTGGGGGCCCTTTGCCCACTTGGACCACTTTTCACCAGTTCATTATGGAAAATCAAAAATTTTAAAATACAAAATATACAAAATATACTGCACCCTTAAAAAATATACTGCACCCTTAAAAGAAATAAACATTCAGCAGCTAGCTTAATAAAGCAATAATATAACCAATGACATGAAAGGAAATACTATAATACAATTTATAAATATTCTTAACAGAAATGGAAAAATGAGAAACAAAACGTATAAATGGCATAAAATTCAAAATCCAGTTTTCATTATGTCAAATAATGTTATGTAAAGTACTCAAAAAGTCCAGCAATAAGCAAACCGAAGTTCCATATCCAACTCCGAAAGTGCAAATAAATTCTTACTTCATTCCACCTCTTAGACAACAGCTCACCATATAATATAGACCCCCTAGGAATAGGAAGGTCAAGAAGAACTCTTTATTGTATCCCTAATACAGTTCATACATAGCAACATGGACATCCAGCACATTTATACTTTGTATTATAGTGCTTCCTTTTATGTTTTTATTTAATTTAAATATACACCGTGCCCTTAAAAAATAATGAATATTTAGCAGCTACCTTAATAAATCAATAAAGTAACCAAAATCATAAAATGAAACACAATGTATATACAATGTATAAATATTCTTAACAGAAATACAAAAGGAGAAAGACAAGATATAAATGGATAAATAGCATGAATTTTCTGCCCCGGGCGCCCATAACTCTGGTTACGCCACTGCTTCTCCATTTGTATTTCTCTTAAGAATATTTATACATTGTATTCTAGCACTTCCTTTTATGTTTTTGTATAAATCAAATTCTTCCCAACAGAATGAAAGATACATTTCACACCACTGGAATTGATTTTCCTATTGATAGTAAACTCCATCTAACACTGCACAGATCTTACAAGTTACCCTAGGACATCTGATCAACCTCCTTTGATGACAAATTACACCCCACGGCCCATCTTTAATCTATGGCCTCAGACAGCGTGTGTCTCTCTTTTGCTGGAGAAGAGGCTGCTCCTTACAGACAGGTCCCCATGCATTTCATGATTACCCATGTGGCGAAATTAGTCAATATTGGCAACAATTATAATTTTGTGCTTTTTTCTAGTATTTAAATTTCTTATATTGTCAAGCCATAGAGAAAAAATATAAAACAAAGTCCATAAAAATGTATTCACTTTGTTTTACAAACTTTCTTCTGAAACAGCGGCCATTTTCAGTATCGGGCCATGAAGTTCTGGTACAGGAGAGAGGGTGAAGTTTTCTTACAGTCCATAAAGCCCAGCAAGAGTTTATAGAAGAGAACAAATCTCAGGTGACATTGATGAGTCCCCATTGACTCTACTATTGGGCACAGACAATAACAATAGAGAAAGAGATCCAAAAATAACAGCAAAGCAATTAAATGGATGGCAGCACGTATGCGCAGAATGCGCTGGTGGCCAAATCCAAAATAGCATAAATTTTTTTTTTCGGTTGAGGAAACTAATTAAAACATTTTTAGTTTCTGTTCATTTCGTCCAAAACTAATTTTTAGTCTTTGCATATGTCCAATAATGTGTGTGCATGATGAGTGTGTGTGTGTGGGGGGGGGG
>NW_017306326.1:2659573-2665226 GCF_000935625.1 Nanorana parkeri | reverse complement strand
ATTTTTTTTACTGTTGGGGGGCTTTGGGGAAATATCAGAGGTCTAAACAGACCCCCGACATTTCCCTTTTGAAATAGTAAAAGAGATTGAGGACACAGAGTCCTCTGCCCATATAGATTGGGGAGAGCAGTGTGGATCCGGGGAGAAGCTGGAGCCTGTGCCGCTCCTCTTCTCCCTGCCGAGTCGCGGCTGTGTTGGCCGCCTGACACCCCTGTTGCCAATGGCGCCCTGTGCTCGCCATGGCAACAGGGGCAAAGGGGCGCAGCCAGGCTGGACCTGGCTGCGCCCCCCTCTCAGCTGTGCCTGAGGCAAGTGCCTCACTCGTCCCATGGTAACTACAGCCCCGACTGGATGTAATACTGGGGCTCCATTGCTGAGTTCTTGGTCTGTCTACTTATTACAGATCAATGCTGTGGAAAGTATTCAACCCGCTGGATCAGCATGATGGACAGAGAACTAACATTCTCAGAAAAAAAAAGCATGCAACAGAAGCCTCCATATACAGAAGAAGATGTGGTGGAGGTTTGGACGCAGACAGCTCGCGATGATGTTGGACGGCATATTACATTCTCTGCCGTTACAAAGAAAGAAGGTAAACATGTTAATTGGTTGTGTTTGGTGGTTTCAGCAGCTCCCGGGTGTAAAACAACATCCTGTTTTTCCATCTGAGTGGAGATCTTTCATTTGCATCTCTCCGTTTACAGCATGTGAAGCAGAAAGAATGGAGCATGGGCTGGCCATGTGTATTTCAATGTAGCAATTACTGGAAGCTGTGCGGAACACCGAGATGGACAGTGGAGATAATACAAAACATAATCCATCATACATTAGGGTTACACTGCCAGCATGGTGCACTGCGTTAATTACATCAATTAGGAGCCCGCGTAGGGAAGCCATTGGCATAGGAAGGTGCTGATGGTCTGGAATTCCTGTACAGGAAATCGAAGAATTGGAAGAGAATCCATGCTATAGTCAGGGGATAGGGGGGAGGGCTACAGGAAATAAATATTTACCCCTCTGAGATCTATCACAGAAACATTCTAAAATGTTATTCAATTCCCAAATTTTCAGATGTGTGGATCTCAGATTAATTGATTTTTGGAACTCATTTGCTCTAGTAGCTCCACTTTTGGCAATTAAAAAAGCAACCTTGCCTTAGAAACATAAGGGAGTGATGGCAAAAAGAGTCCACGTGGCCTATCAAGTCTACCCATTGGTTCCATATTTGGGCTTAATTTATTTAGATGTTTTTGAACCTCCTTATCTGACTATTGGCCCCATCCAAAGCATGTTAACATTTACTTACTTTTGATTTTCTTACTACCACTGCAGGTAGTATCAACTACACTTTCATAAAAATAATACTATCTAAGGTTGATTTTGGACTCCTCCTGCAAGTTTGAGGTCATGTTATTGTGTTCATCATCTTAACTTTCTATTGAACATACTGCCCTCCTGAACCTTATTCACAACCTTCATGTATTCAAAGATTTCAGCCATGTCCCCTCTTTTCCTTCTTTCCTCAAGACTGTATATATAATAAGAGAACTATGGCCAAACCTTTTTGGGGTTAGTTCCTTGTTGGGTCACAGGAGGACATTGACTAATACTTATTATGGGGATGAGTGCATTTCACTCTTCCCATAGTTCTCCTTTAAGCTCCTGCAGTCTCTTGTGATCTGTTTTATCGCTACCATTTTTTTTACTGTTAGTTCTTCACTTTCTGTTGACTGACTCCCTACCTCTGCTGGAAGTCTGTTCCAAGCATCGACCACTCTCTTGGTAAAATAATACTTTCTAAAGTTAGATTTAAACTTTCCTCCTGCTAGCCATGTCCCGTGTTCTTGATCTTAGCTTTTCCGTCCCCAATCTTATTTACACCATTAAGTGTCTATTTAACAATACTTTGCAGAGCCTTTGGCCTTGAAAATCTCTGTGAATGTTCATTCTGTGCATATAGATCCACAAATGTTCTTGTATATTTTTTAATAAGTTCAATGTTTTTTTCCTATTTCATCTTGTAATATAACATTATAGCCACTAGATGGAGCATAGAAAATAAATACTTATTTCCTGTGCTCTTCAGTGGCCATAACGCTGTATTACAAGATGACATTCGAAAATACATTTGAAAATATAATAGGAGCGTGCGTTTTGAGAGTTCATTGGGGATTTAGGTTTCTCCAGTCTCCAGTTTTACCTCTTTTGTGTTGCCCATCTATGGATTCCTTCTACCCTACCGATATCTTTGAGGTATCTGGAGTGAGGTCTCCAGAACTGGACACAGTATTCTAAATGAGGTCTAGCCAATGCTCTCCATCTATCATACACAGATTGCAAAAAACATATAATTCTAATCTTCTTCCCTTCTTTAGGCACCAAGACAGCTTTACACTAGCTTCCTCAAACTGGAGGGTATGCCGCCTATGATTACAGGATCAGTCTAAGCGGGTTATTCACGAAGGAGCCGAGGGATCCGGCCATAGCTTCGGCTGCCGGAGCCCTGTGGCTCAGTCGAACTGAAGGGCTGCTGTATGGGTTATTCACTAAAGCCCGTACAGCAGCCAAGCGGCTCAGCCGAGCCGAAGGCATATGCTTCAGCTCAACTGAGTCGAGTGACAGCCGAAGCAAAAGGCTGGCCGTAAGCCCCGAAAATTACAGCTGGGCCACCGAGTTGTAATCACAGATCAGTGTCCCCAAATGACCCGGGCACGCTAATCTGTCATGAAACAATAACAACTGGGTGGGGCTATGCGTGACATCACGGCCAGCTCCACCCAGTTGTTATTCATTGGCCGGGACCTGCTGGAAGACTCTAGCAGGTGTCGGCCAATAGGAAACAGTTGGGTGGAGCTAGCTGTCACTGCTAGCTAGCAGTGTCCTTAAGTGTTTTAATTATAAGCATGATGTGCTTCATGTATATACCCCCCCAAAAAAATTCAAAACAGACTTCAGTTCCTCTTTGGAGCTCACCATGACCCATGACGCATACCGCCTTAGATCTACAGTGCCAGGATGCTGGCAGGTTGTACTCTTTATGTGGAGGTGGAAGAGGTACATGGGTTCATGACAAGCTTTCACAAATCCCGATAATGACAGAGCTTTTCTTTTAAACTTCTTTCCAGTGAATAGAACAGGCAAAAGCTGCACATTAATGCCGGGCTGTGAGGTAAGGCTCCCTTTGTTCACCTTCAATGATAATATTCATTCGAGCACCCATTCAGCCTGTTCCGAGGCTTCAGCTCTCTGCAGGATAAAGCCTCAGCCTTTTCATGTATTCAGGGAAAAGCCCTCAGGCTGAATTACACAGGAAGTGAGCAATACATTCAAATGGAGCCGCATTACTACAACCATCCCTGTATATTAATAACTGTATTTATTAACTAATAGACGGGTGCAGCTATGGCTCTGTGTTTTATAGATGAAAGAAGATTTTTTTTTAAAAAGGCATAAAGTAAAGAAGTAGAATAAGGAAGGATTGTTATATTGTAGAATAAGTAATTAAAGTAGACATTGTTCATTGTATTCATTGTTTGCAATTAGATAAATGTCAGAAAAATACTCTCTCGCTCTTTCTATCCTTTCTATCTCTAATATACATTATATATATATATATATATAGCGAGAGAGTATATATATATACAGGTGAAACTCGAATAATTAGAATATCGTGCAAAGTTCATTTATTTCACTAATGCAACTTAAAAGGTGAAACTAATATATTCTCTCTCTCTCTCTAGATAAATAATAATATTTAACAAGAATAATAATAACACAAATAACAAGAATAATAATCATAATCATGTAAAAAAATTATAATTATTAAAATAATAATAATACAAATAATACTACTACTACTAATAATAAAATATACCATAAAAAATAAAAAAAAGTCAAAGAGAATTTATTATACACAGCCCATGACTGTTTTTTTTTTTTTTTTAAGAAAAAATATTATTCCAAAAACCTTTTTTTATCCATCTCCATCTGGACCTTGAGAATTACAGGCACCAGCTAGCCATTGCACACAGCAAAGTTCTATCCGGCAGTGGCCCACACCAACCTCCTCCCTCTCTTAGATGCTTTATCTCGGCTGTTGTTCACTGGTGACTTTTAGTCTGACTAGTGTCCTTATATAATTTAAAGCAAGCTTAAAGGAAAAAAAAACACTTATTTAAAGGGAGTCTGTCATAAGAGTATAAGGGAGGCTGCTATTGCTGATGTGTCCTTTTGAGAATGCTAGTTGCTTGATTGCTATGCTGAAGCTAAGGTTTTTTTTTTTGCCTGAATCTCTAATACAGAACAAATATAGAGATACGGGATTCTGGTAATATTCTGACACTCATTCAGAGGAGACTTGTTCTGGGTCTGCAACAAAAACATTCTTTAATCACTCACAGCCAGGCAATGAGCATTTTCAGAAGGAAGCCAGCAATGGCATCCCTTGTAGGGCCCTCATTAGTCACTTTAATCTAATGCAGCCAGCACATAGAGGTTGAACACACAACATCTGTTTTAAATTTAAGCACCTAGATGCTTTTTTTGTACATATATACTGGGTCAGATGGGTTGAGTGCCCGCCCTCAACCCTTCCAACCTCCTAAAGGTGCCCACACACCTTGCGATAATCGCGGGAAATCCCACGATCGTATGATTATCGCAAGGTGTGTGGAAGGCGTGCGACCGTTTCTACTGTACGGTCACACGACTTTTGTCTTTCGAGCATGTTCGAAAACCAGCCGAGAATCGTACGATTTTCGGCTGGTTTGTAGCATGATCGTGAGACACATGCAGCACGGGCCGGTGTGCGCAAGCACACTGCCCGTTCAGCAATGCGGTTATCGGAAGCCAGCCCCTCAGCGGGGCGGGCTTGCGATTATCGCAAGTACGATCTGACTGTCCAAGATATGTAGATCGTACGTTTTTTTAATTACCTTACAACCATCGCAAGACAAAAGTCTTGCGATGGTTGTAAGGTGTGTGGCAAGCTTAAGCCTTGCTATTGGCTCAGCACTGTCATGGACAACTTTACTATCCAATAGGGAGGCAAAGGAGTTGGTGGAACTGAACATTCAACCCATCCTATTCTGGAAGCATTTGTATAGCAAGGCTTGTGGGCTTTCCAGGGACTTATGACACTTTGACTTCTCACACTCAGAAGATACAGCTATGTAAGTAAATACAAATAGACCCAAACTGCTTTAATAATTCAATACTGATAATTAATATTCTGGCAAAAGAAGAATCGTGACTGGTTCTCTTTAAATCAATAGACAAATTTAAAGCCCAACTCTGTGTTTTTTTGGGGGGTTAAAGATGTCCCAGGTCTGTAAAATAAAAGAAGTATATTCATCTCCACGCCAGCACTGTCCCCCCTAGAGTACCCCTTATCTGCCACAAGATATCCGCCAGCCTTCCAGGTTGAATGACACTGGGCGGAGGACTGGGGGGATCCTGAGTCTGATCCTGATGCCCTCGGCATCATTATATGGTGAGTTCTGGGTGCTTTGGCCATGCCGGCCAGAGGATGGGTCCATGGTACCCTGTACTCAGTACAAAAGGTGGTGCTGATGTCATCACATCAGCGCTGCATTCTGCACCACTGGGCAGATCCAGCACTTCACATGACTGACCTGATGACTTCATAAAAAGG
>NW_017306326.1:2625980-2659563 GCF_000935625.1 Nanorana parkeri | reverse complement strand
GGGCTTAACATGATACTGTAAATTGAAAATTGACCCCTTATACTATCCATACAACAATAATCAAACAATCCATTAAAAAAATTAGATTGTTTAAACAATTTTTGCTTGACAGTCAGCAGCCAAAAAAGATAATTCTGCTCAAATTTGACGTTCAATATGCTCAATTATGATTTTATTTTCACCAGGACGGAATGTCCCCTTTTTGATGAAAAAAATCATTTAGTGCAACCGGTATCTGGAACATACACTCGTTAAATGCAATCATAAAATGGAAACAATTTAAGCAACAAAAGTCACTTGAACGGGACTCGGCAGAGGTCCTCCCACATCTACACCTATATATTAGCCATCGGAGGCTCAGGCTTTGCTCAGTGGCAGGAGTCTTTGTGCAGCAAATTAAATCCGAGTGCTGCGGGGACTCGCTTTGCCATAAAAAGGTGGATGAAAAAGCTCTCATTAAAGAAAGCTTTGTATTACAGACTACGAGGAAACATATGTTGTGTAAAGAAGATAGCACAGAGCAGTCATAATCTTGACAGCCTCGGAGATATAGGAGCTTGCTGTGGAGACAAGGAACCTAAGACCTGACAAGAATACTGATGTCCTAAAATGATATTACCTAGAGATAAGCGCCGAACTTTCTAATAAACTAAAACTCACCCGGAATGCAGCCCGCTAGCCGGTGCCAACGCGGTGGTCAGCCAAGGAGTTAAAATAAAGAATCATCTTTGGAGAGATAGATCTGATAAGATGTTCCGACATGCACAAATGTTTACTGAAGCGGCGCAGTCCCTCTAGCCGTCCTGCACCTTGGAAAATAATGCCTGAATGCCAGTTGCCATGGCAACACACCACGCCACCAGAAGTATATCTAGAAACAGCAGGGATTAGCCGCACAGGAAGCAGTGAGGTGCCAAGCAAACCACATACTCGCTTTATTAAAATAATATAGCACAACATCACACAAAAAACAACTCTCTTCCAGCGAGTGAGATGTTATTTTTCATGCCGAACACACAACTGAACAAACTGTGACTGTGCAGGCTAGAGAAGGGTGGGCTTAGGACATTGCGCTCCCTTGTTTTTGGAAGCTTTTAAAGGTATCTGAATATAGGGAAGCTGTGGAAGATGAGGAAGGATGTAGACAGAATTTAAAATTAAACCAGTTGCTTCTTACAGTTCCAGTGAGGTATTTGTATAGAAAGGGCATGTATCATATACATAGGGCATGGCTGCAACCAGGCCAGCAGAGCGGGGAGTAAAAGAATGACCCAAGTCATGCTTGACAAAATTAGTACATCATACATGGGCCCAAGTCATGTTTGGGCCCATGTATGAATCTCTTGGTTGAAATAGCTCTTTGTACACATAGTCATGGTGTATCTCATGGTGTTTGCACCCACCATAGCATCTCAAGGAATGGCTAAGTATGAATAAGTGAGGTTGTGCTGCACCAAGAATCCAATGTCTTCATGGCAATTCACTGGTCATTTAGCTCATATATGAAGCTGCACTCCTAGTGGTACTAGATAGGTGGGTGCTTGACGTAATAGTTTCAGATGGCGCTGCACCAAAACCAGATTAAGGGATGCAAAGTCACCAGCACTCCAGACATGGATGGTCCCTTTCTCAAGGCAACATAAAGTGAAGCTCTATGGTCACTCTATGTTGCCTTGAGGAAGGGACCCTGCAAGGCCTCGAAACATTGGTATATGTGCCTGTGATGTTATTCTTCACAATAAATTTGTTAGACACAATTTTATGTTTGGGGCGCTGGTGACTTCGTATCCCATCATGGGGTCTTGGAGCTGCACCATTCGATGCTATCACTTCAAGCACCCTCCTATTATTTGAAGGTCTAGTACTGTCAAGAGTGCAGCTTCACATATGAACCAGTGATATGCCATGAAGACGTTGGGTTGGTGATTTTGCATCCCATGTCACTGGTCATTTCATGCCGGCAGCTCTGTGCTGGACCAGCAATGACTGAAATATAATAAATCATATCTCGCTGTCACTAGGAGCCCTATGCACTTAAAGACTAGATATAAGGATGTACTGGTTTTGTATATATATGTGAAAGGTGACTAAGACCCATCTACATCTACTGTCCACCACTACTGTCAAGGATTGCCATTCAAGTATCTACCAGAACACAGTACAGAGTATTAACAACACACAGACGTACAGTACAGAGCAGTAGAGGGATAATAAGCAGTAACACTATACCGACTACTTAGAGCTCCATGGGAATCAGCACAGTATGGAGCTGTAACAGCATAATGGACATCAGAACAATAGAGAGCAGATACAGCACCATAGGCAGCAGAATAGTGCAGGCCAGTCACAGCATGATGTTAGAAGCACAGTGCAGGCCAGGTACAGCACCATGTAGAGCAGTACAATGCAGGCCAGGTTCAGAAATATGGATAGTAGCACAATGCAGGCCACATACAGCACAATGGACAACAGCACATAGCCAACCAGATAAAGTACAATAGAAAGACAGCAGCACAGAACAGACCAGTTACCACACAATAAAGCAGCAGCATAGTGCAGAACAGTTATAGAACAACAGAAAGCAGTACAATGCAGGCCAGTTAAAGAACTATGGAGAGTAGCACAATACCGGCCAATTACAGCCCCATGGACACCAGCTCAGAGCTGACCAATTATAGCACCATAGAAAGAGAGCAAGACATAACAGACCAGTTAAAGCACTACAGACAGCAGCACAATGCAGGCTGGGTACAGCACCATGGATAACAGCACCATGAAGGCCAGTTTACAGCACCATGGACAACAGCATGGTGTGGGCCAGTTACAGCACCGTGGACAGCAGCACAGCGTAGGCCAGCCAGATCTCCACGATCAGAAGCACAGTACAGACCAGTTACAGCACCATGGACAACAGCATGGTGTGGGCCAGTTACAGCACCGTGGACAGCAGCAAGTGTAGCCCAGCCAGATCTCCACGATCAGAAGCACAGTGCAGACCAGTTACAACACCATGGACAGCAGTACAATGCATGCCAGTTCCAGCTCCATGGTCAGAAGCACAGTACAGACCAGTTACAGCACCATGGACAGCAGTACAATGCATGCCAGTTCCAGCACCATGGACAGCAGTACAATGCATGCCAGTTCCAGCTCCATGGTCAGAAGCACAGTACAGACCAGTTACAGCACCATGGACAATACCATGGACAGCAGTACATTGCAGACTAGTTACAGCACCATGGACAGCAGTACATTGCAGACTAGTTACAGCACCATTGCCAACATCATAGTACAGACAAGTTGCAGCACCATGGACAGCAATACAGTGTAGGCCCGATACATTACCATGGACAGCAGCATAGCCCAGGTCAGTTACAGCAATATGGACAGAGGCACAATGCAGACCAGTTACACCTCAATAGACAGCAGCACAGTTTAGGCCAGTTAGCAGCACAGCGGACATCAATAAAAAACCGATCAGTTACAACACAATGGATAGCAGCATGGTGTAGGACAGTTACAGCACCATTGACATCTGCAAAGTACAGGTCAGTTATAGCACCATGGTCAGCGGCACAATACAAAGAAATACGAGGATTATGGACAAAGAAAAGCAGTGGTATATTTATAGACAAGGACACAGTATACTGTTGCCTAAATGGTGCACCACTATCACAACCTTTAGCATGATCTGCAAAATAATGCCAGTCTTAATTTAGATATTTATCACTAGACTGCTGTATGTAAAATAGTCCAGAACCCATTACAGTACAAGACAGCTACAACACCGTATGACATAATACAAAGCTATAAAAATACAACTTACAGCTGCAAAGTACAGGAATCTAATAGCACCATGGAGAACAACATACACTATGCTGAAGTGGCCATAAAAAAGGAAAAAAAAAGCATTAAACAACTTTAAAGGATAGGAAAGGATATCTTTTTTTTTTTTTTTTTGGTCCTGAAGAAAATGAGCTGCTGCTAATCGACCCTGATAAAATTAATTCCTGAAGCCAACTAGCACTCATTAATATAGCCATACTAATCTGTCTAATTTGGGCATAGCTCAGCCAATTAGATATCACAGCTAGATAATGTTGTGCATCTGCGACTCTCTAAGCAGCAAATCACAACCACTATCTATCACTTAGGCTGCAGAGTCTAACTAGCTACTTTGGATGACACCATGATGTGAAAATGGTATTTGCAGAAGGTCAAGGGTAATCTATTGACTTAGAAACTGAATAGGTAAAAACAGCTTTCAATAAAAGTACGAATAAATGCTGGGGGAACCTTTGAACCCCATTCTGACTGGCCCATAGTCATGCTTTGAATAAGATTGGTAGGTTCTGAACCAAATCTTTAGTTTTGATAATATTTTAAGAAATAATGTTTATGTGTATCCCTTCAGGTTATTTATTTATTTTTAATTTGTGTGCAGTTGGGCAAATGTCCCTTTTTTTCTCTCTGAGAGATGCAACATAATTATGATGTGAAGTATCCCTTAAGTGAGGGGATTTTCCTTTATATAAAGTTGTCACCAGAACAGTTGTCCCCATTGGAAGACCTACAGTATCCTCACTAGGTATGAGCTTTGGGTTCAGGTAGATCAAAAGTTTGACCAGAAACCAAGCTGTTCACCGAACGGGTGAAAGATTCACCCAGTTCACCCACCCATTAAAGATCCATCTGTCTGAGGAACCAATGATGCTCTATGGCCTGCACAACATCAGTGGTTGACTGGTGGCTGAGCCACACAAAATCATTGGTTGCTGGGACACAGGTGGGCACACTATAACAACCTATGACACTATGGGGTCACATTGCATCATTGGTTGACTAGTGGCTGAGCCACACAGCGTCATTGGTTACTGGGACGCAGGTAGACACACTATTGGATGCTGGTTGCACCACAGTGTCATTGGTTATCCTAGCAACCAATGATGCTGTGCAGCCCAACCTCTAATCTCCTAGCAACCAATGATCCTATACAGCATGCACATTATTGGTTGACTGGTGGCTGAGCTACACACAATCATTGGTTGCTGGAACATGTGGGCACACCATAATTAAACAGCCTATGACACCATTGGTTGATAAGATGCTGGTTGCCCCACACCATCATTGGTTGCTAACTTGCTAGGATACAGGCAACCCTGCGTTTGGTTCCCTTAGACAATTGACAAATCCAGATTTCAGGCTGAGTTTGGTGAACATCCAAGCAAGCTAATCCCAGGCCAGTTCACTCATCACTGATCCTCACCCCTTGTTCTGGTGACTGTAACATTTTGCATGTTTTTGTTTCAGTGACAAGGGTCCCCAAGACAATCTCCCCACTGTGGGCACAGTGAGCAATCAAAAATTACCCAGGATCTAACTTGAACCTGAGAAGCCAATATACTTGCAAATTACCAATTTAGTAAATTTACCTTTGCAAAGAGACACTACAAGTTATGACTCTGTAATTGGAAAAATATGAATAGAACTAATTGAGCAGAAAAATACTAACAGCATATGGTTACCCCTCCTGGCTACAAATGAACACCAAAGTAACAAAAACTTTAAAACAACATGAGAGCTTCACAACCAAAACTATTAATGCTCATCAATCTTCCCTAACAACAAGATATCATATAAACCAGCCAACAAGGCTGTAACAGAGTAACTGCTGGTTATGAAAAGCAGATTCAAAAAAAGTTACTATAACCCTGGGGAACCCTTGAAATGCACCAGCAGAGGTCCCAACCCAGCACAGTTCACTACTCACCGGCATCGTCTGACTCCCATGTAGGGCGTTAATGGCTGCCTGTGCTTCCGCATGCGATGAGTATTTGACAAACGCACATCCTGAAAATGAAAGAACACAAGACCTGGTCACCATAACATGACTTACAAACTCGACAGTAATTGTAGAAAGTTACATACAGTATGTGATATGTAGCACGGATGTCGGGAGCTGCAGTGAGACACGTCTGCTCAGTCTCACATCCCGGCCACGCCCCTACAGTATGTGACTTTAATGGTCATGGCATCGTTAGGCATTTTCTCAGCCATCTTCATTGTAATACTGTTACTTTAACTATGACAAGGATATGTGTAGGTTCAGTTATAAAATTATAACTCAGAGTATCTATCTATCTATCTATCTATCTATCTATCTATCTATAGAAGCAGCTCGTGCAGCCAAGATGGCGCCGGCGCACGTGTCAGCAGGCCGGCCTGGAGTGCCACCGCTCGCTCGGGACCGGGTCGATCGTCTCCTGGTCCGCATCAAGGAGAAGGCAGGAGTCACCGGATCACCCGACAGTACTGGGTGAGTATTTCGGCCGGTTTGTCAGCTAGCTAAGGGTCAGGATGTAGCACGGATGTCGGGAGCTGCAGTGAGACACGTCTGCTCAGTCTCACATCCCGGCCACGCCCCTACAGTATGTGACTTTAATGGTCATGGCATCGTTAGGCATTTTCTCAGCCATCTTCATTGTAATACTGTTACTTTAACTATGACAAGGATATGTGTAGGTTCAGTTATAAAATTATAACTCAGAGTATCTATCTATCTATCTATCTATCTATCTATCTATCTATCTATCTATCTATCTATCTATCTATCTATCTATCACATACACTGCCTGGCCGAAAAAAAATAAAAATCCCACACTCCAATATTTTATTGGGCCACCTTGGACAAGAAAAGCATTTGCCGTGGCATAATTTCTATAAGCTTATGCAATGTCAAAACATTTCTTTTCCTCCAGAATTGCATACATTTTTCACCAAGATCTTGTAGTGATGATGGGAGAGTCGGAGCAATGTGCAAAGTCTTTTCCAGAACATCCCAGAGATTCTCAATGCTGTTAAGGTCTGTGGTGGCCAATCCATGTGTGACAATGATGGCTTATGATGGCTCTTTCACAATTTGGCATGCTGGTACTCTGACTGTGCGCCCAGTTAGCTAAATACATTCCAGGTGCATTACAACAAAAAGTGTTGAACATCGTCTAGTTTATTTTCTTTAGCAAGCACCTACAGCCTGAATATTATTATTATTATTATTATTATACAGGATTTATATAGCGCAAACAGTTTGCGCAGCGCTTTACAATATATGGAAGACATTACAATCACAATACAATTCAGGACAAGAAGGTAAGGAGGGCCCTGCCCGTGAGAGTTTGAGTAGAAAAGGCTTCCCCATGACAGCATGCTGCAGAAGAGGACCCTTGTTTTATGTGTGGAAGCAGTGGTCCCACTGCACAGGGGCTTTCCTAAAGAAAACTTACTGCCTGGGGCATGTGCCATTCACCAAACAGTCAA
The DNA here is from genome assembly GCF_000935625.1 of Nanorana parkeri. Lineage (NCBI taxonomy): Eukaryota > Metazoa > Chordata > Amphibia > Anura > Dicroglossidae > Nanorana > Nanorana parkeri. Next base: position 2,652,246 of record NW_017306326.1, on the reverse strand, counting down.
TGCAGGTGAATCAATCACTGCAATATAAAAAATACATGCAACAGTAAGATAAACAACCAGCATATATTTGGTAAATGTTACATTCAAGGATTTAAATATATACTCCCATGACTTTGCACAATTTGTTTTTTTTTTATGCACCTGGAATGTATTAAGCCGATGGAAACAGAAGGTTAATATGAGCAACTCTATTTTAAAAATTGTAAATGAGGCCATCCCTGATGCAAAAAGGAGTTGTTCAAATACCAAAAAGCCCTAATAGGAAAGTGATGCTGGGCGTCCTCCAGCCAGAAAATGAGGCGCGCTCTATCTGACTTGCTGCAGCTTCTAATGCACATTGCGAGAAGCTCCCAGTGTGCAGTGAAATCAGAGTAAGCAATTTCAGTCCAGGAGAGGAGATGATACAACTGTGCAAGGCTAAAGGGGAGGCCGGAGGTCAGATATGAGACTGAAGGGAAGGACGGAGGTCAGCTTTACCACAGCTGGAGTTTTCCTCTAGCACAATGTTTTGTTTTGTTTTCCCTCTACTATATCTCACCTTTTTCTGAAGATCTCTCTAGTCGCCGTACTTTGCAGCCCAACTGTTAATAATCTTTACACACCCGTCTCCCATCTCTACGGTGACTCATTTGCATGCAGTGATTTAGAGAACACGATATGGATATAGCAATTAAAACGTATCGATCGCCAGCCACCGTGACCTTTCTAAGAATCAGTAAATATCTGTCGTGGAAACTACAGTCCGAGTAATTAAAATGATTAAGAAGAGGCTCGGAAATGTTTGTTTAGAGGAAGCACCAGTCAGCTGGACGAGGCCTCGCCGGGAGAGATCGATAACCTACGCCAGGAAGTGCACCCCATTAAACAGCCACATGTCATTACAGTACAAGCTGCCGAACTGGAGGATAAATGTCAAAAATCTCCCGTTTTATGCTTGTGCCGCCTCCTGTAAACAAAAATGTACAAGACCATAAAATGGTCACACATGACTTTCATTGAGACATATACAGGTGAAACTCGAATAACTAGAATATCGTGCATATGTTCATTTATTTCACTAATGCAACTTAAAAGGTGAAACTAATATATGAGATAGACTCATTACATGCAAAGCAAGATAATTCAAGCCGTGATTTGTCATAATTGTGATGATTATGGCTTTCAGCTCATGAAAACCCCAAGAACCCCAAATCCACAACCTCAAAACCTTGCAGTTGAAAAGCATGAGAAGATCATATTCTATTTATGCTGAGGTCTGTGGATCGCAAATAATCAAGCACTCAATTCCAAAATGTATTATCCACTAACGACACGTTCACATACCTTTTAACCATTCATTCACTGTCATTAGTGGAGATATTTATTTTGTTATCTGCAGGTAATCTTTCCCTTTGTTTCGAGAGATTATTACATTTATTTGAACACCTATTCACAATCTGACCGAGCGCAACTTACTTGCTACACATTAGATCCACCTACACACATAGTTGCCGCTGGTCCAACAGCAGCATACAAAGGACATGATCTTCATACATGTTTCGGCAACAAGGGGACAATCATAGCTAGATTAAGGTCTCCTGTGGCTGAAAAACATAAGCAAATCGTGTCCTTTGCATGCTGCTATCTGTGGATCCAGCATTAATCCAGCATTCAAATCCAAGTTCCAATGATCTATTATCTGCCTATGCAGGGATGTCCTCATGATGAGGCAGCCTGTTGCCTCAGGTGGCATCTCTTTGGGACACATTGGGGGCGGCAGGCAGAGTGGCATGGCCACTCTGCTGCACAATGTTTGCAGTGCACCTGCTGCCCCCTTCCCGCCAGAGCGTACCCGGTTGGTAAGGGTAGGGCAGGGAGATATATATGTATGGGCCATACACATCTTTCCGCCCAGCTCATAGCAACTTGGGACGCTCTGGCCAGCATCCTGACGAGCCCCTGGAAACCAGTGATATCACTAGTTGCCAGGAACTCGGTGGGACACCTGTGAGCACATCTCAGATTGCTAAGAGCTGGACAAGGAGATACAGAGCCCATACACATCCCCCCCCCCAGCTCTCAGCAGCATCACTCTGCAGCACCACCCACACTGATTGTGCACCATACTGCAACACCCCCTCAGGGGAGAAAAAAGGCTAGAGATGCCCCTGTGCTTATGTGTTTTAGCCCCATGGGGCCTTAATCATAACAATGATTAAGGCCCCTTGAGGATGAAATGCATTATCATATTGTGTCCTTTGCATGCTGCATGTTGTCTGTGGACCACAATTAATCCAGGACTCTTAATCATAGGTATGAATAAGACCCCATGGGGCTTAAATGGGTAAGCAGATTGTGGCCTTTGGATAACAAATTATTGGAACTTGGAATCATGTGCAGGATTAATTGCCCGTGGGCTGGATTCATCTAAATGATCGAGACTGATAAGGGCTCAAGGAACATTTTGGGTAGTTAAGGGCCTCAGGATGGGGGAAGAGAAGGCAGAAGGGGAAGTTAGGAGTTGGGGTAGATGGGGGTGAAGGAGATAGGAAAGATGGGTGGGCACAGGAGGTGAAGAGAAGTAGTAGGCAATAAAGGAAGAGGAGTAGAAGGGAATAAAGGGTAGGTAAGCAGATGGAGAGGTGGGGAGTGCTAAATGATCGAGACTGATAAAGGCTCAAGGAACATTTAGTAGTAGTTAAAGTAGTTAGGTAGTTAAGGGCCTAGGGGGGGCTAGCAGTTGGGGGTATATGGGGGTGAAGGAGATAGGAAAGATGGGTGGGGACAGGAGGAGAAGAGAAGTAGAAGGCGATAAAGGGTTGGTAAGCAGATGGAGAGGTGGTGACTGCTAAATGATTGAGACTGATAAGGGCTCAAGGGACATTTTGGGTTGCTATGGGTCTGGAGATGGGGAAGAGAAGGCAGAAAGGGAAGCTGGAGTTGGGGTAGATGGGGTGAAGAAGATAGGAAAGATGGGTGGAGACAGGAGGAGGCGATAGAGGGTAGGTAAGCAGATGGAGAGGTGGTGAGTGCCCTAATATGGGAGGGGGGCTGTATTGCCACTCTTGGGCTCCTCAAGGGGATGCTTGGTTGCCCATGGGGAATGGGTGATCCGTTGGCCTTCAGCTTTAATACATGTTATACTCTTTTTAAGGAAAGTAGCTTTTCCTTTAATTTAGAAGCCCATTTAGAAACACGAGGTAACATTGTATCTCCGTCTATTTTATGGAATGTATTAAGACAATCCCATTGCCACTGTTTATAAAACACCTCTAGACAGGAAATTGGTTCTCATCTATCTTGCCCACCCAGGCATTTCAGGAAACAAAAGCCAGCTGGTCTTTGTTGTGTCTCCTATTCCCCCGTAATCTGCCGTTTCCTGCAGCTCACGAGCTGTTGTAGAAATAAAAGTTTTTGTAGTCAAAGTTGACTCCAGCGGAGGGGAAGTTTATGGAGAGAGGACCTGTCAAGACCCATACGTAGATCAGTAGATAAACTCTCATTAAATGTGATTTATCCTGGGGAGGTTTGTCGGATTAGAGAATTTGTATTGTGCTGGAAGATGGAATATTGTTGATCTGACAGTCCCGGGAAGTCTACAGAAATGATTCATTCGATTAAAGTGAAAAGGGAGCATTTGTCTGCTCCTTCTTATTGTAAGTCTTGATCTAATCCTTCTAGTCAACTCTCACTAACATATGGCCGGTCGATTACGATGAGAAGCAAGCCGCGGTGTATTTTCGGTAAGTAGCAATTTTTTTGATTTACTGTTGAGAGATTTGCGCGACAGAAACTTTCAGTGGGACTTTTTTTTATATCTTTACAAGAGCGCTTTCTTGCTGTTCCACATTCTGATTATTTTATTTAATAGAGTTTAAAACACGCCTGGTGCTCATTCACAGTTTGGGTTTTCTCAACTTAAAACTGAACAGTTAAATGCAATGATAAAACACATATAAGGGAACTGTTTTACCAGCCAATGGATCTGTATTTTTGTCCATCCAGTCCCAAGAGTCACAGAGCTCTGCAACACAGCACAGCCCTATATGGCAGGGTAGAAGACCTGTATTTTCTCTGCTGCATTTAAGTTAAATGTACAGGTCTTGTCTCTCTCCAAGTCTGTGACTAGACATTATGGACGATGGTGCCGTGTTGCCAAAACCCAATGTCACATGGATGGGGTGTGGTCTGTTTGGGATCAGCCTGCCCATTATTCACGAAAAGTTGTGCACACGTACATCTTCTTTTGCCTGCCCTTATTTGGCCACTTGTAGTCTCATGGTCAGCACAGTACTTAGTGGTTAACACTTCTGCCTTGCAGCACTGGGGGTCCCCGTTTTGAATCCCACTCAGGACACGATCTGCATAGAGTTTGCATGGTTACCCTGTGCTTGCGTGGGTTTCCTCTGAGTACCTCGGTTTCCGCCCACACTCAAAAGACATGCTGGAAGGTTAATTGTCTCCTGGCTAAATTGGCCTTGTATGTGTGTGCCATAGGGACCTTAGATTGTAAGCTCCTTGAGGGCAGGGACTGATGTGAATTATGTAAAGTGCTGCGTAAATTGTTGGCGCTATATAAATACCTATAATACATCAATGTGACAGGCTGGCAGTGCAAAAGCACAGCTGGGAGATGTCACCCCTTAACAGGAAGTGCCAGAACAAGGACCATTATGGCAGTATCACCTAACAGTAACACTTACAGGTCTTGTTCATTCCCCAGCTGGACAGTGAAAGGAGAAGCAGCAGACTGATGAGCTTATGCACATGGGCACTGCGGCACCGCTCACTGGATCCTTGTGTTGCTTCTCCCTCTTCTGTCTGAGCTCTGCTTTACAGAGAGTACAAGAGGCTGATACCAAGAGCTCTTAGCAACCTGTGATGCACGGTCTAGCATCCCGTCCAGCTGTGGCTTGTGTCCTGCCGAGCTCCTGGTAACCAGTGATGGCAGTGAGCTAGATGGGATACCAGGCAGAGCCCTCTGCCATCCCTCAGAACCCACAAACCCCCCTTCCCCCTTGCATGACAAATGTTACCTGCCAGCACAACCACCCCGGAATGACATCGCCTCAGGCAGTAAAACCCATAGGGACAGCCCAGTGTATGGTGAGTATAAGGGCTAGTTCACACCAGCCCCAGTGCGTTCCGGTCCGATTCTGGCCGTAACACACTGGATTACATTCCGGCCGGCTCACTTTGTTATGAGGTGGGAGGGGGCGTAGTGGTGCATTGAACTCAATGGCACCGCAGCCATGTTTTAAGGCCGCAGTGTGATCGGCCGCACGGGAACGCGTGGCACATCAATGCCTGCGTTCCGATCCGGTGCGGTCAGAAAAAATAGAGCATGCAGCATTTTGTTTGACCGCACCGGACCGGAATGTAGGCATTGATGTGCCACGCGTTTCCGTGCAGCCGATCACACTGCGGCCGGAGGGCATGACTGTTGTGACATTCCGCCACGCCCCCTCCCGCCCCAAAACAAAGTGAGCCGGCCAGAATGCGATCCAGTTCGTTCAGGCCAGAATCGGGCCAGAACACACTGGATCTGCCCATATGCAAATAGGATCACCATTTTATAATGGTGGTTGCATCAATAACTGCCTGCATAGCCAACCTACATAATGCTGCGACGTTGTCATTATTTCAAAATATACTAATAAGGATGATTTTTGCCATGCGGTGCTGAGTATCTAGCATACCTTTGCTGTTTCCATCTGGTCCTCGAAGGATTGTACACTCCTCGATATTCCCAAAAGCTTCAAATAGCCGACGGACATCGTCTTCTGACTGTTGTTTGTTCAACATGCCCACGAAGAGTTTTCTGTCTTCTGGAACAAAATAAAGAGATGCTTACCATATTTCGGCAACCCCAATCTCAAGACATTCACAACACAATAATGATATGATGTTTATCGCTGTAGAAATGTCCTGATGTACGGGCTGGCAGGTTGTTTTTATTTTGCAGTCACCATACTTGTGTTAAAAAAGAACTGCAGGATTTTATAAAATGTACCCTTGCAGTTGGTCGATAAGAGCCGCTCAATGATAACAACTCAAGTTTGGAAAAGCTGAACCACCCGCCTTTTTGCTCTTAAAAATGGTAATTGTTGCACATCTAGGAGTTTTTCCTCGCCAGATAAAGTGAAGGATCTGCTGATGTATTGGGCTACCTTTGCACTGCAAGGGTTAAGTGCTTGTTTTTGTCTAGGGGGCTCAAATAAAGAAATTATACTCACCTAATCCTCGGTCCTGCGGCAGTCAGCCCTTACCTCTCTTTCCCTCTGCTCCGGCTGTGGATGTCCCTTGGCATCCTCACATCTAATGCAAGTCAATAGACTTGCATTAGATGTGATGACATCAGCGGTCCTTAGACCGCCGAAGCCCAGGGGAGAACAGGCCGCAGAGACTGGTCTTGCAACCAGGTGGGACTGAGGATCAGGTGAGTGTGTCTGCTTTATTTGAGCCTCTAGACCAAAACGATCACCTAACCCTTGCAGTGCGGGGATAGCCTCCCTGCAAGGGTTAATTTTGGATTTCCTGGAGTTCCTCTTTAAAGTCAGATATGAATGTCCAAAAACACATATCCAAAAGGCCCTGGGACTTCAAAAACTCCATCAATTGAGGGAGAAACTCATGACTTCAAAAGAGCCCACTGGCTCTGGCAAGTCTGCTCACATACACCAAGGGGGTGATTTACTAACCTAAACACACACACACACCAGGTGTGTGTGATTTTCACACAGCAAAACGTATTTATCAACCAAAAAGTCTCTAAAAGCATATTTCCACTAATGCCATATATGGAAAGATCATGCACATGATGCATATATAATGCTGCTTCACAGTTTAGACAAAAATGGTTAGCTCATGCATTTACATTCCTTGCATTCATCAACGCAAGCAACACAACATAGAGCTAATTTACCCAACATCACCTTGGAATTCCTTCAGGGCTTTGCACAACACACCTGCTGGGTGTGTACACATTACAAAGGTGTTTAGATTCCACCCATAGATCATGCTGGGAGGGAACACACTGCAGAGGTGTATACACGTTTGTGGTGTGTTTATAAGGTTAGTAAATCAACCCCCAAGGCTCACCCTGATGGGTGCCCCTTTCACAAGTAGCTCAGAACTGTTCCAAGTTTCTTTAAATATTCCTAATATGAATATAGAAAAACATCCACATGTATTCACACCTTCATCAAGGCTTAAGACCAAAATGGTGGCTTGAATGGACTCAAACACACAAGTAGCCGAAACAGATCTGTATTTAGTTTTGCTTTGAGCTTCCCATGAAATATGGATCTGCCAATTCGTATTAGCGGCAGTTGACCAGATTAGTTAAATAGTTAGCTAGATTTATTTAGATACAAAAAATGGAAGATGTAACTGCCATCTTTGAAGATAAAGGCTCCTAGGGTGCCATTCCTCATTTACACTACTTAGTGAGTCACCGAACTGGAACAGCTATGTGGCCAAAGGAGTCATAGGTTCTGCATACTTGTTCTGGGCAAGTGACTCATTAAATAGCATAGCAAGGATAGTTATGATGACCCAGTTGATAACAAAACATGAAATAACCACAATAGATTTCTCTCCTGAGAGGTGGTCTTTGCCTTCAAGCCTTTTACCTGGTTAGGAAGATGGATGATTAAGGCCAAGTTCAGAAGTTTGTTTTGTCACTCATACATCTATGGCCATAACCACTACTGATCAAAGCAAGATCATGGCAGTAGATGATGTCCTCCTACAATTCCTATCTTTACCGAACGCACGTCAGCTCCAGAATTACAAAGATGCATGACCTATGACCCATCTTATAGAAAGGGTTACAGCTTACCAACTGATGCTTCATATCACTATTTATATTTGGGTGATTTTCCTGTCCTTAGAGAAATACGTAGCCTGCCATTTGTGACTTCTTCTTCTTCTGAATGAGTCCAGGCAAATCAACCCAAGAACACTTAGGGGGTTGTTCACTAAAGAGCTGAAGGATTTAGCCGAAAGTTCAGCTAATCCTTTGGCTTGCTTCGGCTACAGGAACCCCTTCGGTTCAGCTGAACTGAAGGGCTGCTGTACGTGCTGTTCACAATAGCCCGTACAGCAGCCAAAGCACACAGCCGAGCCCAACGCATATGCTTGGGCTCGGCACAACCGGAATGGGGGGAGCGGTCCACCGAAGCGGACCAAATCCCCGCTAGTTGTTAAAAAGAAAAAAACAGAGCGGGGTCCTCCTCCCAATTCATACCTGACCCTTTAGGTCTTGTAGGGATGTTAGGAGGGACCCCTGATGTAAAAGAAAATCCGAAATAAAGAACATCCAACACATCTTGGGGCAACAACACTCCCCCTTCATCAGGCCTTGAAACAATAATGTGGGGACTCTAAAGAATTCAAAGGACTGAAACCAGAGAAATCTCTTATTTAGTGTGGTCTGCAGTTCCATAATTTGATCAGCAACAGTTGGGAAAATGTACTTTTATGACAAGACAATAGAAGCGGTGCTTGTGTGATAATGATAACCAACTTCATATTCAAAGACTATACAGTATATCATTATTAATATATACTAGAACATGATCACCTCTAAGGCTGCAGGCATTGTCAGCCATTGGTGCTGCCTCATTATTCTCTACCATGAGCCGTATCATCAAATTTCCTACTGGCTGATGTCACCGATTCCTCACCATGGCTATTGCTTGGTGTCATGGAGCTTCCTAATCTCACAGCTTTCTGGGTTGACATCTCTGTAGATGTTTTAATTAGCAAAAGGTTGGGAGCTGCCGGAAGATGAGCAAGCTAAAGCAGGTCTATGTGCAAATCCACTCCACAGATAATAAAAAAGGAATTAAGGTACACTCCAGTCAAACATGAAATGGCCGTGTTTAGTTAACTCGGAAGACACAGCCTGTCTACTAAGTGGCTTTGATTTGACTTGGCATTTATTGCTGCACCACTAGATAAATCTCTACAGCTTGTACTGTCTTTCCCTGAATGGGAGAGGAATGAAGTCTATGTAGGTTTATGAGAATGCAGGCCAGGTGTTTCTTGGTTCCTGAAAGAGTCCCTCTCCCTGAATCCTCAACAATACACATTGGAGAATAAGAATACTATATATATATATACACACACACACACTGTATATATATACACACACACACACACACACTCAACAGCCACTTTATTAGGTACACCTTGCTAGTACTGGGTTGGACCCCCTTTTGCCTTTAGACCTGCCTTAATTCTTCCTGGCATAGATTCAACTAGGTGCTGGAAACATTCCTCAGAGATTTTGGTAATGACATGATGGCAACACGGGCCCAAAGTGTGCCAAGAAAATATCCCCCACACCATTGCACCACCACCACCATCCTGAACTGTTGATACAAGGCAGGATGGATCCATGCTTTTGTGTTGTTCATGGAAAATTCTGACCCGACCATCTGAATGTTGGAGCTGAAATTGAGACTCATCAGACCAGGCAACGTTTTTCCAGTCTTCTATTGTCCAATTTCGGTGAGCCTGTGCGAATTGTAGCCTCCATTTCCTGTTCTCAGCTGACAGGAGTGGCGCCCGGTGTGGTCTCCTGTGGCTGTAGCCCATCTGATTCAAGGTTGGACGTGTTGTCGTTCAGAGATGGTACTCTGCTTACCTTGGTTGTAACAAGTGGTTATTGGAGTTACAGTTGCCTTTCTATTAATTCATACCAGTCTGCCCATTCTCCTTTGACCTCAACAAGGCATTTTCCTTCACACAACTGCCGCTCACTGGATATTTTCTCTTTTTCAGACCATTCTCTGTAAACCCGAGACATGGTTGTGCCTGAAATTCCCAGCAGATCAGCAGATTTTGAAATACTCAGACCAGCCCGTCTGGCACCAACAACCATGCCACGTTCAAAGTCACTTCAATCCCCTTTCTTCCCCATTCTGATGCTTGGTTTGAACTTCAGCAAGTCATCTTCACCACATCTAGATGCCTAAATGCATTAAGTTGCTGCCATGTGATTGGCTGATTAGCAATTTGTGTTACCAAGCAATTGAACAGGTGTACCTAATAAAGTGGCCGGTGAGTGTATATATATATATTTATACACACAGTATATATATTGCATATGTAAAGGGAGAGAGGGAAAGAGAGAAGCTTTATTTTAAGGCAATTACATGGTAGCTACAAAGCTGAAAGTTTTGGGATCCCTGCCCTTTCTGACAGTTATACTCTATACACTCTATATGCTTACAAGACCAGGACAACCTCTAAACATGAGTCTAGCAAAATATGTTGTGAATGTCATTGAAAGAACCAATTGCAGCAACTACTGTGGCTCCAGCTTCTCAGCATCAACTATACTCTGTATATAAATGTAAAGCAACCCCCTTTTTTTCTTTCTGGTTGAGGAAAATCTGAAGGCCCTTCCTTCTCCAGTTCTACTTCCCCCTTTGAGGCTCACCAAACAACAGAGAGACACGTACCTCAGGGGCAAGGCATGGCAAGACAGAAAGAATGCCATTGACTCAATCTTTGGGCTCTAGGGTTCCCGGGTTGCTATGGAAAGTAAAAAAGAGGTCTCCCACGGACTGACTTTGAAGCCGTTTACTGCTAGACATGACACGTTTGATTTAAAGCCGTAACCCTTTCCACAGACCTTTTAGGACAAGGACTGTTCCTTCTGTACTATTTCGTCATAAAAAGTTAATTTTCGAGCGCTTTGTCGTTCACTTCTATGGTATGGCGCCGTATCATTACACACAATGGAAAAAAAAATCTACAACGACACACACAAAAAAAAAGGCATAATTGCAGTTTTTGGGTCTTTTCTCCTCAGCGTGATCCGATTGGGCGCACACAAAAGGAGAGAATTTTCTATCGCGAGTGCCCCGGCTGACTTTTCACATCAAATTAAAGTTGGTTCTTTCAAGGCCTCAGAAAGGGTAATTGAAACAGTTCTTCACAATTGGTCTGAGTAGCGTTCTATCTCCCTCATCTCCGTCTGTATCAGTGACGCTCACGAGCGCAGACAAGCGGCATAGGCAGACCTCGCTTAATATTAAAGTATGTGATTAAATGGGATTCGCCCCCAAAAAAAGACAAAGCGCTGAAGACCTGCCAATTGTTAATCCCTTGTTCACTGTGCTTAAAAATTCAATTTCTTCCTTTCAAGAGGGAAGAACAGAAGGATGAGTAGACTGAAGGGTGTCTCATCTTCAGGGTGTCTGATCGTATCCCCGCGCTCTTAAAATCTTAAGTCCCTATTAATATGTATGTACGTGACGCAATGTCCGTCCTCGGAAATGCAACCGTTATTTTTTTACCGTTTTGTAATCATGGATTATTGATGGCAAGATGCAGCTAAAGTGGTCTATTTATGTAAGGGTATAATAGTCAGTCTGATGCTTTTATGGTCCACTTTTAACCATTTTGCAGTTTCAGTGATTTCTAAGCTCGCTCGGCAGTCTAGATTGCTGTTTTAACTCCTCGATGCACCTAATAGAGATTCTGTTGTTTTGGTCCTGATTCCTCTATATAGATCTTTATTATCACTAGAGGGATCTCCAGCAGGAGGAAGGAGGTCCTGATTTATCTACATAGATCTTTAGGTATCACTAGACAGAGCCCAGACGTGTTGATTTTGGAGGAGTCCAAGCTAGAGGGTAAATCTACCATAATGTGTACTTATGCATGCTTGCATATTACCATGGGGACCTGCTAAGGCTTTGGCTCTGTTTTAAATATGAAATGACTCTTTATTGGCCTGTGATGACAAATGTCGGCCTTGTGTCAATGCCATCAGTTGGAAATACTTCTGAGATCATTCAGAATCCACTGACTGGTCCATTTGACTTGCAATTGACCTCCTTCTGTCCTACAGGTGACCTGCTCCAGGCAGTTCTGTCTTTGCCGCACACTTGTACGGGACTACAATACCCCTTTGAAGTGAACAGAGGACCACTCAACACAAACCTTAAAGGCCCCCACACACCTTACGATAATCGTACGATAATCGCGGGAAATCCCGCGATCGTACGATTATCGTAAGGTGTGTGGAAGCCGTGCGACCTCTACTACTGTAAGGTTGCACGACTTTATACTTACAAACATGTTTCGAAACCCGCCGAGCATCGTACGATGTTCGGCGGGTCCGCTTGCTAGCATGTTCGTAGCAAGCGCACACTGCCCGTTCGGCATTGCGGTCATCGGAAGCCCGCCCCTCGGGGGGCGTGGCTTGCGATCATCGCAAGTACGATCTGCCTGTCCAAGATAGGCAGATCGTACGTTTTTTTAAGTACCTTACAACCATTGCAAGACAAAAGTCTTGCTAGATGGTTGTAAGGTGTGTGCCCAGCCTGAGGCAGTGGTCACGTGCAGATTTCGATAACATCAATAAGACTTGTCAGGTGATATCCAAAAACAAAAATCTGAATATTTCTTAAACTTTTTTACCACTTTTGAGATTTTTTTTTTAAATTACAATTTTTTTTTTTCTTTAACAGACAAGAAAAGTGAACGGTGTTGCGGGCAGACAGCTGGATACAGACATCCCGCTATGACGCTAATTCACACACTGTCAATGGCCCTGATAAAGGAAGATTCTTTTATTCAATCACGTCTTGCAGGAGACCCGGCTGTACATTATATTAGGCACCATTGTGAGATTCAATCACCGTCTCCTTCCCCGGCAGTCTCCGACGTTCTGCAGGCTTGACACAGCCAGACCGGCAAATGTTTTAGGCTGGAAATCCGATTTAACCCAAAAAAAGGCCTTAGTGTAGGAATATCACTTGGTGGGCCTCTTTTTGAACATGTATGTATTTGGTTCTAATATATAATGGTTTCATTGGAGTAAAGTCCTGTTGTGTCACATGACCTTCACCCGGCAGATACAGTCAATATGCCCAATAAAATGAACATCCTTTTCAAAGAATTCCCTATGGAAGATTTGCAGCAAAAGGGATCTCCGTGAGGTAATTACTCATCATACCCTACCAGCGGGGCCAGATTTACTCTCTCTGCTGCCCCAAGGCCAGGTTCCTCAATGCGCCCCCCCTTCCTGCCAACCCCCACCCATGGAGAATGGCAACTGGATGGTGGCAGGGTTGGCTCTCATTTTTTTGTTCTACTTTTTTAGCACTTTTTTATTTTTTTTATTTTAATTTGTACTTTTTTACATTCTTATTTATCTTATTATCTTTTCATTTTTATAACTTTTTTATCCTATTATTTTTTTTATAAACTTTTTTATCACGTTTTTATTTATTTTATTTTAATTATTATTTCTTATTATTTTTTAGTTCTTTTTGGAATTTTTTTATCTATTTGATTACTTTTTTTATCAATTTTTATTCTATTTTTACTTTTTTTTCCCATTTAACTATATTGCTATCACACAGGAGCTAAGAAAGACCCCGTGTGATAGCATTTGGTGACAGGTTCCATAAAGAGAACCTGTCACCTCCAATACAGGAGTTCTAGAACAGTACTGTCTCATTCTCCTGTGACACCTGAGAGGGGAAGGCTGCGAGTGCAGCTCTTCCGTCTCAGTGTTCACGCGGAGCAGAGTCGAGAACGGACATTCTGCGCTCTGCTCCCAGCTCTCCATCCTGAAGAGAGGATCTCCATCTCTGGAGAAAGGCGGCTGGCAGGGAGAGAGGTAGCTGGCGGGGGGTGCATCGCTGTGACCACTTGTACAACACAAGCGGCGGCTTCCCCGCTGTACATTTAGCTCTGCTTGCCCAAAGCAGGGCTAAATGTAGAAAACAACTACCCGTCCGGCTCCTAGAACTTTGTGTCCCGGGCATTGGGAGATTCTATACCCCTGCTGCCCCTCTGCTCCCTGCCCGCCCGATAGCTGGGCCTCGGTGGCCCTGTGGGAAATCCCACGGGGCAGAAGTGCACTACAATCCCATCGTGGCCTTTTTACTAAACAAGATAATAGAACACTTCCACTTTATAAACCCGCCTTTGGCTCCAATATAACATAAAAAAGCCAAAATGATACAAAAAGGTGAGGAGAAGTGATTGTGACATTAGGAAAATAGAAGAAGAAGGTGGTCAGTGCTCATAATGAATGGGGGATGGGTAACAGCATTTTTTTAATGTCAAATATGACATTTTAATATTTTTGTTTAACTTTAAGGCCAGCAGGGGGGGCTCTAGTCTCCTTTTAATATGCCCAATAGTATACCAATCTCAGCTTTGCTGAAAGACAAACTTTGTGCACACAACTTGACAGCTGAAACTAAATAACCCTAAGGCTTCAATCAGACAGAGGGAGCCTTAAAGCAAGCACCATCTAATGTGCTCCGTCTTGAGATAGCCCATAGTGCTCTGGGAAACTGAGTGTCTGAGTAACTTCCGGGAGGGGAGAGTAGGGAGAGGTAAGTTGCAGTTGCAGCTGGAAGGGGAGTAGGGGGAGCTGAGCTGCAGTCATTGCTGGGAGGAGGAGGTGAGCAGCTGAGCCACTGGAGGGAGGGGGGACACTAGGGGAATTTAGATGCTGAGTCACTGCTGAAAGGGGGGAACACTGAGTGCTGAGATGCAGTCACTGCTGAGAAGGACAGCCAAGCTTCTAAGTCACTGCTGGAAGGGGAGCAGGCAGAACAGAGCAGAAGTCACTGTTGGGAGGAGAAACTGAGCTGGTGAGTCACTGCTAAAAAGGGTAAAGCAAGGGGTGCTGATCTGCTTAGCCACTGCTGAAAGGGGGGAACAGGGAGAGCTGGGATGCAGTCACGGCCAGGATTGGGGAGCAGGAAAAGTTAGGTTGCAGTCACTGCTGGGAGGGACAGCTAAACTGCTAAGTCACTACTGGTAGGGGGAGCAGACAGAACTAAGCAGCAGTCACTGTTGGGAGAAGGAGCTGAGCTGCTGAGTCACTTCTGGGAGGGGTGAGCAGGGAGAGGTAAGTTGCAGTCACTGCTAGAAGGAAGAAACAGAGAGCTAAGCTGCAGTCACTGCTGGGAAGGGAAGTAGGGGGAGCTGAGCTGCAGTCACTGCTGGAAGAGGGAGCAGTCCGAGCTGACCAGTTGTCACTGTTGGGAGGGGGATTTGAGCTGCTGAATCACTGCTGGAAGGGGGGAGCATAGGGAGCTGAGCTGTGCTACTCAATCACTGCTGGAAGGGGGAAGCAAAGGGAGCTGAGCTGTGCTGCTCAATCACTGCTGGAATGGGGGAGCAGGAGAGCTGAGCTTTCCCAGCCACTGCTGGGAGAGGGAGCAGTGATGCTTAGCTGCTGGTCATTGTTGGTCTGCAGCTATAGAGGTCAGTGAGGATTGTTGTAAAACGTATTTACTGCTTGTTAATAAGATATAAACCCTCGAAAGTGCATTTTGACTTTGCTTCTTTTTGACTGCGACGCCGCGCATTTCTTTGCCCGCGAGTGTCATTTCCCCCCCCAAAAAATACATAAAATTAAATGTTTTAACCTGGAAAACAAAGAAGGAAACAACTTGACGCAACAGGAGTTAAACACGCGAGCGCCATCATCACCTACAACACTGGAAAAGCAAAAACAAAAAAGACTACAATGATACGAAGCGCTAAGTGTGACCAGGACCCAAATATCTCCCCCTCCTCCCGGGCTCCATGGCTATGCTAACACTTCTGAAAATAAATAAATAACCGTAAACTCCGCGGGAAGAAAAAGTCACAGAAATCTGACCCAGGCGCTGTTAATTCCTGATGCAAAGCGATGATGATTTCGCTCTCTCCCTCCCAGGCGAGCGGCCCCGTTCTGCGGCCATTTTTCATAGCGTAACAGCGATGATAGGGCACCCCGGGGCCTTCGATGAAATGCTTCATTAAAACGGTTTCTGGAGTTTCTTGAAGTTGCACGGTAACACTTTGTAAGGCTCCCGGTACCTTACAGCACCCCGGAGGCCGATCTCAATGAGCCGTGCCCAACCTCCCCGCCGCTTCTTATGGCTTTTGAATGGATCCTTCTACTGATGAGCGCTGCGCCCATGCCGCAGCTCAATACTACGCTTCCACCGCTCCGTCTCCCCGCGCTCCCCGAGCGCAGAGCCCGTGATGGAGGCGTCTGACTGGACGGAGCTGTGCACACAAAATAACAGCAATTTATTGCAGATAACAGCCGCCCAGCCTGAGGCTCTGTCGGCACGGTGCTGGGAAATGTGATGAATTCCCAGGATCCGAACCCCGGGGGGAGGAAAGAAAAGAAGGATATGAAGGCCGATCGGATTTAAATGTTGAGGGTGAGGAAGGACGGATTAACTGAACGGCAATCAAAGTAAATTGTTTACATGTGAAGGACATTGTTCACACGCCCAAACTTTATTATTTAAAGGTGAACTCCGGCTTTCCCTTCAGTCTTGCACAGTTGTACCGGCTCCTCTCCTGGACTGACATGGCTTACTCTGATTTCACTGCACACTGTGAGCTTCTCACAATGGCAATCCACCAGAGGTGGGGTTTCCACCATCCCTATGCTGAGTTCACGGGTCTGCACACCTGCTGTGCCCATTATGAGGGGTCCTACCATCCCCGATCTGAGTTGCTGGGTCTATACACCTGTTGTGCCCATCATCCCTGTGCTGAGTTGCTGAGTTCACGGGTCTGCACATCTGCTGTGCCCATTATGAGGGGCTCCTGCTACCCTTGTGCTGAGTTCCTGGGTCTGTACACATGATGTGCCCATTATGAGGGGCTCCCGACATCCTGGAGCTGAGTTCCTGGGTCTGTACACCTGATGTGCCCATTATGAGGGGTTTCTATTATCCCTGTGCTGAGTTCTTAGGTCTGTACACCTGATGTGCCCATTATGAGGGGTTCCAAAATCCCTGTACTAAGTTCCTGGGTCTCCACACCTATGTGCAGTATGAGAAGTTCTCACCCCTCCCTGTACTGAGTTCCTGGGTCTGTACACCTTCTATTTGCATGATGAGAGGTTCCCACTATCTTTGTACTGCGTTGCTGGGTCCCCACACCTATTATGTCCATTATGAGGTCTTCCCACCATCCCTGTATTGAGTGCCTGGGTCTCCACACCTATTATGTCCATTATGAGGTCTTCCCGCCATCCCTGTACTGAGTTCCTGGGTCTCCACACCATCTACGTCCATAATACGGGGCCCCAACCATCCTTGCTAAATATCTTTTTTTATACCAAGGACAATGTAACTAGAGGAGCTGCAACACAAAGGACAGTAGAAGCCCCCAAAACTCCATGGACAGGAACAGAACTGGGAGTTATGTAAAGGAGAACTGTTGGAGCATCTATAAATAAAAGAAGGTAGGGACTAATTAAGCCAAACAGGCTCCGCCTATAGCCAAAATCTCACATTTGGTTGGCCTGACCCTTTAACACTCCGTAGAACATTGATATACAGTCGCATCGCTCATGATAATAAGTAATATTCGCTGGAGAAGTCATTTGTAAGGCCTACAAAGATAATGAAGCCGACGCCGGCAATCAGAGATATGAAGAGTTCTGCTCTGTGTTATCACGCTGAGTGTCTGCCGTTCGTTTTTTGGGGGGGAGGGGGGGTTGTCGTTTGATGGCAGGCCAGAAATTTTTATTGGTTTGAGCGAAACTGAACTTTGCAATATTGAAGGATCTGCAATTATCCCTCTGCGAGACAACATTTCTGGAGCCTTTGTTTTCTCGGGTTTTGTTTTTGCCAGAGAGCTCCGTCGTTTTTTCGAAGTGACATTGGCGTTACATTACGCGCCCCGATCCGCCGCCAACAAACGCTCTCCTCCCCCTCTCCTCTCCCCCCCGTTCGTTAATAGCATAAATCTTCACATCAAGACGGAGACAGAACATTTTATTTGCTTTCAGCTGTAATCACAGCCTGTAAACAAAGCGATACATTTTCCCTCCGCGAAGGTCGCCTTTGCGACGATGAATTGTGCCATCTGGCGTCACCTCTGTCCCCTCCCAAATTGATAGGGAGTCAGGTGAAATGATGAAACGGGAGCATAATGGAAGGTTCCACGGCTGAAAACTTAATTATGGCTCCTCCCCCCCGGCTCGTCGTGTCACTCTTTGTATTGCGTTCCTCCGTGTAGACTTTTCTCCTGCGCCCCGCAGGAAAGCCCCGTAATAAGTAAAAGTACAAAGTGTCAAAAGGAATTTTTCAGGCTTTGACAGCTCATACATTACAGTTCATCGGCTTCTTCTGGGGCTCTGCTTAAAATTAATAGGCAGTCAAATCTATATTTTCTCTCCTTTGTCTCTCGACGCCACGGCGTAGGGCTTAAGGGCTTCAGCGTAGCGAAGAATTGTGTATTATCTTCCGCACTGGCAATAATCTATAAGTGTCGCCCCGGCTGCTGCAAGGCTGCACACGAGTCTATATGCCGGGGTCTGGGGACTGGAAAAATCTGCGTTTTGCTCAGCTTGCCAAAGGATGTCCCTCAAACTTAAAGGATCTGTCCTCCTAATATAAATGGGTCATGTTCTGGCTTCTTTTTGGTGCTTGAGAGTTGACTAACATCTTTCATCTCCTCGCTGAAAAGGTTCGCCCTCTCTATTTGTCCTAGTGACTATTACCACCGGGATGGAAAGTGTTAATGGAAAGATCCAAAATTTGACGATTGCCGCTGGAACATATTTCTTCAAGGGAAACCTGAACACTCTAGCGCCACTTTGGAGAATATACAGGGGAGAGCGGGGAGAGACATCCAGGAGAGAGAGCGAGGAGAGACAACCAGGAGAGACATCCAGGAGAGAGAGCAGAGAGACAGCCAGGAGAGAGAGTGAGGAGAGACAGCAAGGAGAGAGAGGAG
This sequence comes from Nanorana parkeri, assembly GCF_000935625.1. Taxonomy (NCBI): domain Eukaryota; kingdom Metazoa; phylum Chordata; class Amphibia; order Anura; family Dicroglossidae; genus Nanorana; species Nanorana parkeri. Next base: position 2,633,520 of record NW_017306326.1, on the reverse strand, counting down.
AGACAGCCAGAAGAGAGAGAGAGAGGAGACAGCCAGAAGAGAGAGCGAGAAGAGGCAGCCAGGTGAGAAAGTGAGGAGAAACAGCCAGGAGGATGAGCGAGGAGAGACAGCCGGGGTAGAGAGAGAAGAGACAGACAGGAGAGAGAGAAGTGAGACAGCCAAGAGAGGAGAGACCAGGTGAGAGAGTGAGGAAACACAGCCAGGAGAGAGCGAGAAGAGGGAGCCAGGTGAGAGAGTGAGGAAAGACAGCCAGGAGAGCAAGGAGAGACAGCTAGGAGAGAGAGCAAGGAGAGACAGCCCGGAAAGAGAGAGGAGAGAAAGCAAGGAGAGACAGCCAGGAGAGAGAGCGAGAAGAGGCAGCCAGGTGAAGAGTGAGGAGAGACAGACAGGAGAGAGCGAGAGGAGAGACAGCAATGGGAGAGAGTGAGGAGAGACAGCCAGGGGAAAGAGTAAGGAGAGACAGCCAGGGGAGAGAGAGGAGAGACCAATACCAATCTCCCATGCTCCTCAGCTCCATCTAGTGGACATAATGCAGTATTACATTACATTACTCCCCAGCTCCATCTAGTGGCCATAGCGTGGTATTATTTTACATTCAACCTGAAAAAAAAATATACCAAGAATGTTCTATTTTTGCCTCTATTCGCAGAGAATGAATGTTCTCATCTATTCACAGGGTGAATGGCTCTGTGAATTGTTTGTAAATAGACCCCCTTGTGAACCTTGCAATGACCATGATAGCTGGGAACTCTTGTAGGCATATTTCACCACTAGAGTTCTGCAGAAACATAAATAACCAATATGTGGCGATCCAAAATCTCAGTAACTGGAAGTGGCGTCACTAGGGGAGTGCAGCCCGCACCCGGGTAACACCATTGGAAGGGTGACTGTTGGTCATTTTGGTGTCACCCCTCTGAAAAGGACAGTCATGGACAGTTGCTCGAGAGGAGAGGAGGGATAAGGTATGCCATCGGGTGAATGTTCCCCTCCTCTCTCTGCTGGCATAACAGCGCATGACGTCCCGCACATACGCAATGGTGTCACTGAGGGGTTTCACCAGGTACCCGCTCCGGGTGACAACCTGCCTTGGGACGCCCCTGGCAACTGGGCAAAACTGAAGTATCCATTGGACTTGAAATAACGGCCTACAGCATGAACCTGGCCAATCTCTATTCATGTAAGCGACATTTGGTTCCGGGGGTCACAAGGACACATACTCAAGAATAAAGGATTTGTAATATGCATTTGTATGATTTGCTTGTAGCTCGGTATCTCTAGTTAGATTACGAGGGAGTGAGCGGTGGAACACAGGACAAATATGTGAGTCTTTGGAGAGCGCGAACAATGGCGCATATTAAATGACTTGTTCATTAAGCCCTAATAACGCCAACTGGGCACCAGTGAGCGCGAGCTCCAATCAAATGTTAATGAATACCTCCCAATTCCTACTGCTGCTCTTCATTAAATATTTACACTACGAGGCTGCATGTGCTTACATATTATTAAAATATGCGCTGCTCGTTGCCAGAGTGTTTGAGGAAAGTTTGTGCTGGATGAAAGTGCAGGCAGAACAGAGCATTTTCATTGGACTAAAGATGTTGCTGGTTAAAAGTCACGCTGCTTTCCTATTGTGAAGTGGGCTATGCTGTGATGTCATGTGGGGGCAGTTCCAGGACCATGTATGACCGATTGGTGCCTTGGGCTTGATTTTCAATCAGCCACACTAATAAACAATCGTACAATCACCATTTCTAAGGCAAGGTTCACATCAGCACGATCCGTGACCGCGCGGGAATCATGCATGATACCACGCAGATTGCCACGTAATCGCCCACCACCGCCATTGCCATTGTTTTCTAACTACACCCCAGTGGCGCCAGGTGGATTGCACGGTTTCCCACCGTGATTCCGCCAGTGCAACCAAACACGAAAACAGGCGCACATCGTGTGTCGCAAAAAAAGGTACATGTACCTTTTTTTTCTGCAATGAGAATGGAGTATGTACAATGGTCTAGGGCTCTGGTTTCTGACCCCTGACCCAAGGGCCACATATAGCCCTTTGGTACTTGATGTGTGGCCCCATGGTATCCAGCAGCCTGTAGTGGGAACATTGATCTGTATAAGGGGTAATAGCAGAGCTCTCTACTATCTTCATATAACACATTCCCAGTAATCTACTGTCTTCTACAGTGGTTCTCCATCCTCCAACCCAACCTGTAGCATGTCCACAGTCTCATTTCCCCTAGCATGTCTATAGTCTTTGGCAGTCCTCTCTAGCATGACATATGTTGCACATTATGTGCGGCCCCTTGGTGATGTTGAGGGCCGCATTTGAGGATCTATGTAAGAAGCACTGGATCTTAAGACACAATTTTATCAAAAGGTCAATCTATTGCTTCAAGTTCACTAGTTCTGGTGAGACCACTCTCATGCACCAGGGTGCCTAACTTAAGGACCCAGAGCGAAAGCCCAGAGAGCAAAAAACATGTCAAGAGCACCAGACCAAGGGTCGAGTCCAAGAAAGCTTCAATTAGTTCCTATTGGGGTCAAGCAGGACAGTAAACATGTTTCAAAGGCTCTAGCACCCCTCTTCATCAGGGCTTAATATATAAAAAGTGATTGAAGTAGATATGCTAGAGCCCCCCAAAAACGTTGGCAGTCCTGCTTAACCATAATATGAACTAATTAAAGATTTTTTGGACTTGTTGACTATTAGACTGGTACTTTTGCCATATAGGTGTCCCATTTGGGAGATTTCCTTTCACTTCCTTTCTCGTTAACGTAATAAGGAGGAAATCTCTCTGTCTTACAAAGTTGAAAGATTTCTGCTCTCTTTCTGTTCTGGTGATAACCGTAACATTTTGGAATTCCTGTCACTTTTGGGTTTGTTTACAATGGTCAATAGTACCAGTAGAAAGGGTGATGTACTCCAGTGGTGTCATAGACAGCAATAAAACCATACCCACTCTATAGGGTCGAACCATATCCACTCTATCGGCTAAAACAATCAATTCTGTCAGGTAGAACCATTCCCAATCTTTCAGTAGGACCGTACCCACTCTATCGGGTAGAACCATACCCACTCTATTAGGTAGAACCATACCCACTCTCTCAGGTAGAACCATACCCACTCTCTCAGGTAGAACCACACCCACTCTATTGGGTAGAGCCATACCCACTCTCTCAGGTAGAACCATTCCCAATCTTTCAGTAGGACCGTACCCACTCTATCGGGTAGAACCATACCCACTCTATTAGGTAGAACCATACCCACTCTCTCAGGTAGAACCATACCCACTCTCTCAGGTAGAACCACACCCACTCTATTGGGTAGAACCATACCCACTCTCTCAGGTAGAACCATACCCACTCTAATGTGTAGAAACTAGGGATGCACAGATACTTTTCGAGTACCAGTGCAGATACTTGGCATTTTCATGAGAACTACCAGGGTTGCAGCGGTTGCAGCTGGGACCTGGCTCTGGCACTCCACCACTGTCCTGAAATCATTGGTCTGTATTGTTTTAGAAAAAGTGTCACATGACAATAAACAAAAATGTATCAGTGCTTGTACTTGTAAGTACTCGGCAAGTACCAGTACTCGTACTCGCAAAACTGGTATCTGTGCATCCCTTTATTTATATTTATAAAAACAAAATCATACATTAAAACAGAGATGTACAAATGCCAGGAGCTCCGTGTGCTCCTTACAAATGACAGCTGCCTCCTAATTTTTGAACTTTTCTCTAGTGTAGTCTTGGAGCTCAAAAGTATCGGTACTTGTACTCATACTTGTACTGAGTACTGTACTTGGTATCTGTGCAACCCTAGTAGAAACATACCCACTCTATCAGGTAGAACTATACCCACTCTCTCAGATAGAACCGTACCCCCTCTACCAGGTAGAACCATACCAACTCTATCATGCAGAACTATACTCACTCTCTCAGGTAGAACCATACCCAGTCTATCAGGTAGAACCATACCCACTCTATCAGGTAGAACTATACCTGCTCTATCAGGTAGAACCACACCCACTCTCTCAGGTAGAACCATACCCACTCTATCAGGTAGAACTATACCTGCTCTATCAGGTAGAACCACACCCACTCTCTCAGGTAGAACCATACCCACTCTATCAGGTAGAACTATACCTGCTCTATCAGGTAGAACCACACCCACTCTCTCAGGTAGAACCATACCCCCTCTACCAGGTAGAACCATACCAGCTCTATCATGTAGAACTATACTCACTCTCTTGGGTAGAACCATATCCACTTTATCTCACATCCAGAAATGGGTTTGGCTTTAGATGCACTATGGTTTGTCTAGCAATGATCATGGATCATGGATTGACTCCTCCCACTGACACGTTTTGTTCACAAAGAGTTTATTCGAGGAGTGGAGGTTTCCTTTAAATCATACATGCATTTCTATCTCCCTTTTTAATCCCCTATAACTGTACAGTTATATCAGGAATGGCAACCAGCCCTCAACAATACACAACAAAGGACATCTGAGGCCACACCAGAGGCTCTTGTAGTCTCAGCGCCCAGCCGCGCAGGACGACTCTGCACTGCATAAATTTAACCTCGTAATTCTGTCTTTGCATCACTGTATTCGCCACAGTGCCTCTCACACATCTGAGGCTCCGACTGCCTTGCGGAGAGAGAGAGTGCATAAAATGTCTCATTTTAGTAGCGTGTGACACATTTAATCCCATGCAATGGGTCATTGTGTGTGCTCGTACATGAGCTATTGAGCTGCACCTGAATATTCCCCCTACGGAGAATGGGCTATTGAGAAAGCCCTGAGGCAGCAAAGCATTGCCAGATGACAGGCTGAGCCAAGCTTTTTACTGGCCTACCCAGAATCCAGGCATGTGCAACGTATAAGGCTCAGCGCTCCCGAAGGGAACATGGACAGCTTACAGCACCCCCAAGAATTGGGGGACTGCAAATGCCAGCATGTCCTGAAGGCCACGGGGAAATAATGCAAAAAATCTATCTCCACACTGGGCCTGATTTTGTTTTTTTTTTATAGTTAACTTCCTATGACTGCAATGCAGCTCCCAGCAGTCCCTGTGTCAAATCCCTCCGTCTCTCTTTCCAGCCAATGGCCAAAGGTTTCTGGACACCTATCCATCACACATATATGAGCTCGTTGGACATCCCATTCCAAAACCATGGCCATTATTATGGAGTTGCCCCCTCCCCATGGCCATTAATACCGAGTTGCCCACTCTGTACAGCCATTAATAGTATGTTGCCCCTCCCCCCATGGCCATCAATATGGAGTTGCCCCCTCCATATGACCATTAATATGGAGGTGACCCCTTCCCACAGCCAATACTATGGAGTTGCCACCTCCCCATGTCCATTAATATTGAGTTGCTCCCTCTCTACAGTCATTAATATGAAGTTCCTCCCATGGCCATCAATATGGAGTTGCCCCCTCCACACGGACCATTAATATGAAGTTCCTCCCATGGCCATCAATATGGAGTTGCCCCCTCCACACGGACCATTAATATAAAGTTGCCCCCCTCCCTACAGGCATTAATATAAAGTTGTCCCCTCCCCATGGCCATTAATATTGAGTTGCCCCCTCTCTACAGTCATTATAATGAAGCTGCCCCCCCTTGGCCATCAATATGGAGTTGCCCCTCCCCACAGCCATTAATATAATGTTGCCTCCTTCCCATGGCCATTAATAGGGAGTTGGCTCCACTTTGAGGCTATAAAAACCTCCACTCTTCTGAGAAGGCTTTCCACAAGATTTTGGAGTAAGGGAATTTGTGATTCAAATGACATGATTAGTTGCATCTAGATCTTTAGCTTCTGTGTCACCTCCTGTATCATAGTGGAGGGTGGATTAGAAACTTCCTGTACCAGGATGACAACGCTGTTCATGCTGCAGTGAAACTGCCCAACATTGTTGTCACCCTGTAGACAGGGAAGATTGACATGAAGCCTAAATGAGATTTAAATAAGAGACAAAACAAATTAGGCCCAACAGTGGCGGAACAATCGCCATAGCGACGCAGGTGGCCGCTATGGGGCCCGGAACACAAGGGTCCCAGGCCAGGACATCCCCCTGAGATGCCGCCTGGGTCGCTATTGCATCTCAGGCTGCTGGCTGTCACTGGCGGCTGTGAGGAGGATGTGCCGTTGTTCACATTACTGACAACCTATCAGTGACGTGTGCAGCGGTGCGTTCCTCCTCACAGTCGCTGCTGAGTCAGTGACAGCCAGCAGCTGCGGAGGAGGAGGCTGAGCCCGACGTCGGCCGCTAAGGAGGAGGCGAGGCCTGGCGATGGAGGAGGTGGGGCCCAGTGGCGGAGGAGGCGGGGCCCTCCAGCGACCGTGGAAGAGAAGGAGGCGGACAGTGGATCGGGGCTGACAGGTAAAAGGGTTTGACCAGCCCAACTGAGACCCTGCAGAGCCCACCATAGAGACTCTATAGTGGGCTCTGCAGGGTCACTCTCAGGTGGGCTGTTTGGGTTATCAGGTGGACATAACTAGAAATCACAGGGCCCCATACACAATTTTGCTATGGGGCCCTGTGATTCCTAGTTACGCCTCTGGGTCTGAACCATATGCACATAAGCTGACCTTCGTCAGCACCCCCAGCATTGTTATATGGTTTGTAGCAACCCCTGAAACTGCCACTTTTGACGGACACTTGCAGCAGGTTAGACACACTGAGCAGCTCTACTCTCTTGTCTCCAATCCCACTGCTTAAACCTCGGTGCCTGGTAAAGCTTCCGCCGGAGCCTTCACTGAGCAATAGGTAAAAAAACGGCACTCGCAAGGGGATCCGTCCATGCAGTACTTTATTTGTTAAAAGGCATAACAGCAGCAAACAAAACAAATGCTGCACAGCTTGGCCTGCATGAAAATGTAAAATAAAAATCAATGCAAGTTTAGGAAAAAGAATTTCATGTACTGAATTCTATCACAACAGATCCTAACCGCATACACTTACCATAATACAATATTGTTTTGCTATAGTGGGCCTTTAATAAAATCCTATTGCCGAGGTAAATAGACAACGCTACCGGGAGAAGGGCGACAGAATCATGACCGGGCCCACTGCCCCACAGTGAAATGCGATGATCTCGCAGTAAAGATAGAGACGATGAAATATTCGTGGTGTCCACTTTAACTCTAACGAGAGGACCTTATGTCCGGCGGCCCTTTGTAATTGAATTACTAGCTTTCTCTGCATAGTTGAAGCTGAGGGCAGGCCATTGTCGTCAACGCGCTATTCCCCCCCCCACCCCCCTTTCCCCCCCGTACGAAACACAAACTGCTCACAAAGCCCCTATAATTTTATTAAACGGCTGCCTCGGGGTGTCGGCTGAAGACTTCATACAGAAAAAAAAAGAAAAAATCATGAGGAATCATGAAAATAATGATTGCTGTAGGGGGTCTGGGAACACATTGCAAGGGTCATGTATCAGTGGCCATTGACTGCCCTAGAAATGAGAATTGTGAAATTCACACAACAGTCAATGTTCTGTGACACCAAGCGGCGG
>NW_017306326.1:2598340-2625961 GCF_000935625.1 Nanorana parkeri | reverse complement strand
TGAAAAGCCTGACACTTGACTTGATGATAAGGGCATGAAGAGGTGATGATTGTAGACCACCATCAGTCGCTGGAAAGGACCTGCAGCCTTTTAAACATTGTTTTAGATACACATTTGAACATCAAATAAAGAATAAAAAAAAATGTCTTCATGTATTAATACAGGCTTTGTATAGTACAAATATGTTCATGGGGTCAGCCATGTTTAATATTACATAAGTGGCCTCTGCTTCATCCAAATTCTCTTCTAAAAAAAGTCTGTCTGTTCTTAAACAATGTATTCCCTGCCATCGCCTTTTGATGTCAAGCACCCACAATGCACCTGGTAGCCAGAGACGTATGTGTATATAGTTGGATGTTGTGCTAATTCTTGGAATTAGCATGGTGCCCATCAACCGCTGCTTCCAGGATCCTGCAGCTTTGCCCTAATGCTCATTTGCTCCTTACAGCACAGAAAACATTTTCTTGAACAGTAAACCAGATCCTTTCATGTCTTAGGTGTAGGAATGAGCAGATGAGTCCACCAAGCTTTAATTTGTACAAATCTGAGACAAATTTTGTCAAAATTTGCCTCCAATTTCTCAATGTGGCACCTGAAGGTGAAATTATCATAAATGGTCCCCCTTTAAAGATACGAGCATTGAGATCTCCTTGCTCTGAGTCTGTGGCACTATTGGACATGCCTTTGTTCATCAACCAAGCCACAACCCACCTGATTGCTGTGCAGTGACACAAATCCTGATTAGGGGCCTTGCTTATCAACAAACCCATCAATCCTCAACGACTTTGTTGAAAAACACAGAGATGGTCCAGAATTTGCAGATATTTCAGCAAAAACTTCCAACGTTTGCTCATCCCTAGTTAGGAACATGATGGGTCATATCCCTGGAGAGCTTCCGAATAAATTACTATATTTTTACATATTTGACCAGTTTAGAAGTTGTGGAAGCCACATGAGGATCTCCGGCTCCTGATTTCTAATTCTCATCTCCATGTTCTCTCTTCTGGTAGTTAGGACTCATCAACATTCAGAGAGCCTTAGGCTTACCCTTCTAGGTGGAATATTAGCCCCCCCCCCCCGAAAAAAACCCAGCCTAGTGTACTCTTATGGATCAATCCACAACAGTTCAATGTTAATCAATCCTTAGTGGCCTCCACTGAGCAGTCAAGATATCGGAATATTGAATTGTTTGTCAATACATTTTTTTTTTCCACCAACAACCCCAATTGATTAGTGCAGATTGAAGAACATGATGAACATGCAAACGAGAGTCTACAGTCATACAACAACATCTGAATCTAAATTAAAAAAAGACATTCCACTTCATTTGTGGAGACTTCACTCTTGTGGGTCCCCTTTTCTCATGATTATTAAATATCATTTGCTGACTTTATCCCTATTGAAGGGGCTCCACCTCATGCCCCATTCCAGTAATCAGTGGAATAGAAAGTCAGAAGGAGATCTCCCCAACCGGACGAAAAATAAAAAAAAACGTACTAGCTCTTCTTCAATCTACCCAAACATAAAGTTTTACTACGAATTGCTTGTTATTATCAATGCCTTGTCTTTCCAATGTGTATCAGTTTATTGAAGACCTTTCTCTGCATAATTTGTAATTGTATATATACATAGGGGAAGTGTGATTTGGTTAGACGTAGATGCTTGGTAAGCATTACCCCAGAGTGATTGTTCCTTGGTGATATCCCTATCTCTTTACCAGACATGGCCTGTCCGACTTCAAACAATAGACTCTATATTCTGACTCCGATTGTTGTATTAACGATTTATCCCTTGCTGAGACCTCTATGGCCGGCCTGTATAAGCAGATATAATCACTGCGGACAATCCTTATCAGAGAGCTGAACTCATCAAATACCTTTTCGCAAAGTGCTTTACTCCATGCGGCAGGTCACAGGATACAGCAGATGAATGAATAGATGGCATTTGAAGGTCAAGGATGATAATGTTTCCAAGCTAGCATGTGCATGTGGTCCTTCTATAGGCAGCCATGACGCTCGACTAGTTGAAGAAGAAGGGCGGTACATTACACACAAGGAGAGGGAAATGCAGGAAAACATGGTGTAACCCAAAACGACCACAATATATCAGTATAATAATCAGCTATACAATACCACTAAGCAAATGGATTAAGGAAAATACCTATATAAATTCTCACTTCACATTTGTATGAATAATAACCATGACTATGAATTGTCATATTTTTACAACTGTGTGACAGCACAATCTGCAATATTGAAACGCTTAGCATGGTAGCGGGAGACCATGTGATCTGCCCAGGCTTTCCCCAAAAAATAAGAGCTATTTAAGAGTGTGATGTGGTGGCTATGTTAAATGAAAAATTGAACACCAGCTGCACTCTTTACCTTCCGGAACAGTAGTAGACCCGCAAAAGCAGGTGGGTGCTTGTAGCGACCACAGACGGCACCGTGTGTAACACAAGAATATAAAGTCAAAGTCGCCCAATATGTTAAACGCCTCTTTTCTCAGACTTTATGCAGACATGGTGGCACAGTGTAAAAGCAAAGTTTCAGGACCGAACAGTGTTTGCCTGGTGAAGGGACCATGTTTGGTCCTGAAACATTGTTTTTACACTGTGCCAGCATGCCTGCATAATGACTGAATAAAAGAGGTGTTCAACACATTGGACTTTGCAGTGCAGGTGACTTTTTTAGACATTCTTGTGATAACGAGGCGCCATCCGCAGGTCATACCAGCACCCACCTATCTTATGGGATCCCGGTCAGGAGTGCTGTGGATTGCACATTACTGAGTACTGAGGCAGGGTGCTGTGATGTTTTCAGGTAATGTACAGCACACTGCTGGCCCGCATTGCATAGAAATATATATACACACACACACACACACACACACACACACACACAAACACACACATACATACATTTTTAAAGTTCGAGTTCAGCTTTAAACAATTGTTTCTGTTAAAATCTAATTTCCTCTTCTAACTGAGAGAGAACCAATCCCCCTACAATCACATTCTTGGGGTTTAGATTTGATACTATCCTTCTTAGTGTCCCAGTAAAGAAGCTGAGAGATAAGGATTGTGGGGACTCAATAAAGAACTACCAAGGGTATCTATGGTCAAAAACTAAAACTAAATCTGCATTTCTATATTGAATTTCCATAAGTTCTATCCCACTGCTAAGAACCATATCCACCTTACTTACTTATAGAAGATGCCCATAGGATGGACTTTCTCAATGCACTGAAACCATTTCCTTCCTGGTGTCACAACTCACTGAGCCTATCTTCTGAACTACAACTCAGCATCTAAACAATGTAACGTATCGTTGCTTGCTGGAAGCAATGCATGATGGGACATGTAATCTTGAGCAATGGAGATTGCATCACATCAAGCAGCAGGGAAAGAGACGCAAAGCACACTGGGAATCCAGGAAGTTGATGAAAGTGATGGGCAGATGGAAGGCAGCACTCACTACATAAAATTGATTTAATTGCATTAGTAAAAACAATCCTAATATGTATTCCTATCACAATGCTGATGTTATAACAGGAGAGGAGATGCTGGGACTTTACATCTCCTTTAAAAGATATCCAGCAAAGTTTTAAATTGGAAATAAAACCTAAAGTGAAACTGTTCTGGTGAACAGATGATGAAGGATGGCAGCTCGGTCTAGTTCGTGTCAGTCTTACAAATGACCGGATTGTACGGAGAAGCAATGTGGTCACTTTTGCCGATGGTACAAAATGATGGAGAATTATTACAATCAGCAGCAAAGTGAAATATTACATTAAGCGCTCAACAAAATGGCAACATGAGTTAAATGACACATGAGATTCAATGATGAAAAATGAAGGGTTATTTATAGAGACTGCGGCAGCACGTGCAATAAATTGGATCTAAGTCCGATAACTAAATCCCATATAGATGTAAATGTAATGTCAAAACCTCTTTCATTTTTTAATACTTTCATTAAAATGATACCTGGAGATCCAGCCCTGAAGGTCCTTACTAGCAGTGGCGTCACAAGGGGGGTGCGGCCCGCACCCGGGTGACACCATTGGAGGGGTGACACCAAAATGACTCACAGTCATTTTGGTGTCACCCCCCTCTGAAAAGTCGGGTGCTCGGTCACGGACCGAACGCCCGACAGTATCAGGAGAAAGGCAGCTTCATAGTGCCATAGGTTGTTATGGTGCACCTGCCTGCATCCTGGCAACCAGTGATGCGGTATGGCTCAGCCACCAGTTAACCAATGACGCTGTGAGAGCCACACAGTACCATTGGTTGCTAGGACACAGATGGGGGTTTGCCAAATGGGTGAATTACTTGGCTAGTTCACCCACCAAACCCCTGTGCGTGTCCTAGCAACCAAAGACACCGTGTGGCCTGCACAGCATCATTGATTACCTGGCAGTTGATCTGCACCTGATTGGCAAACTGTGAAATCCTTGGGTTTGGATCGAACTGATGGTCATCATGGTCATCACAATTATGAAGCTCATCCCTAATTGTAACATGACAAGAATTTAATTATGCAGACTTGTAAAGTTCCCTAAAGGTCCACTTTAACGACTTTAACAACTTTCATCCTGCAATGGTTGTAAGGTAATTAAATCTTGGACAGGCAGATCGTACTTGCGATCATCGCAAGCCCTCCCCGCTGAGGGGAGGGCTTCCGATGATTCCAATGTTGAGCGGGCAGTATGCGCTTGTGCACACCGGCCCATGCAGCATTTGTCTCCCGAGAACGCCACTAACTCGCCGAAAAGCGTACGATTCTCGGCGGGCTTTCAAGCCTGCTCGGGAGACAAAAGACGTGCGACCTTACAGTAGAAATGTTTGCACGCCTTCCATACACCTGCCGATCATCGTACGATTGCGGGATCACCCGCGATTATAGTATGATAATCGGCAGGTGTATGGGCACCTTTAGTCATGAAGCAGCGTTCAAAGCCCAGCATCAGCTGCAAAGCATTTAAAAATCCAGTTAAAAATGGAGGAAAAAACTTGATACATGTGTAGCGCCCTCTAAAATGTCGCTATTCAATTTAGAGATACCTGGACTGTAACCAGTCTAGATACTGATTATACAGAGCTCTGCATTCTATAGGTGTCCCTGAATCTGCTGGATCGATTGCTCCTCCTGTTGCTGAGGAAAAGGGATCCTTGGCATACAGTGAGGTAGGATCCCTCAGGTTATGACTATGCACCTGGCCGTAGCCAATCCCTGAGTAGGATGACTCAGAGGCATGGTTGAGGGCAGGTAATAAAAGGTCTGGGGACACTGTGGAGAGTCTCTTCCCCCTAGGGGCCTCGCCCTAGGGGGTCTGTGGAGATGCAGGAAACTGGACTGGGCCTCAGCACATGGCAGGTGCTGAGGGGCTTAGAGGCCTAGGATACACTGATACTTTGCTGGGCCCATACACGTGGCAGGTGATGGGTGCCTTGTTCTAAGAAGATACTACAACTAAACTGGAGTGCTCCTTGGCAGTTGCAGATGCTGAGGGCACAGAGATTCCAGATCCTGTTGCTAAGGAAAATACCAGATGGAAGCTGGGTCGGAAGGAGAGTCTGCTTGTTGAGGGGTACCGCAGAGGAGCTGGTGCAAGCGTCCGTCTGGGACCGTCAAGGGAGATCCCTCACCCTATTCCAGGTATCTGTTCGCAGCATTGTTACTACTATTGGTCTCTGGGACCAGATCACAGCGATATCAGCATTAGCAGTTGCTAAGGGAGAAAGCTGTCCTCCGAAGTATTTCCTATGGCATCCTACAGACCCTAAACCCTCTCTCTCCTGTTGAAACTTGCAAATAAATATCCCAAAAGAACCCTAAGACTCGAGCCGTTCTGTCGTGAGTGTTGGTGTGCTGTTGCTGATCAAAAGGGAGCGGTAGCTGGAACCAACAGGTAGGAGAACCTATATCATCATTCAGCGGCTCCTTTGGGGGTGAGCGCTACACATGACTGTATAAATCACTTTGTAAGGATGCCGCGTTGGATACGGAATAAAGTTTTCATCTGCACACAGGAGAAAGGACACAGCAAACTTGGAGAGGGAGGAGAAGGGTGAAAGGCGGGGAAGTAAATTAATAATAGGTATGAGGGGGGGGGGATTGCATCTGACTTCTAATGAAACATTGAAAAAGCTCGTCTTGTTTAGGGCGGAAGAAAGACGCCTCAGAGCTGATCTCATTAATACATTATATCCAAGGTCAACATACAGATTTAGCAAATTAACTTCTTTATTCCAAGGACTGTTCAAAGGACGCGGAGACGTCTGTTCTGTATGGAGGAGAGATGCTCCATTCCTTACGGTAAATTATATTGTTATTCGGATCCTACAGGGGCACCAATCTCGTCCGTCTGTGGTTGGGATGGGTATGGGTAACCTGCTGCAGAAACTTTCAATCGTTTTAAAGAGGAGGCTATTATTTCAAGGTTCAAGAGAGTATGGAGTTAAAGGGGGAACTGGGTCTGCCATGATTACTTCCCCTCCAGTGTTGGGACATCTATGGGATCACCAGCACACCAAAGAATCCTTTCAGGATCACCAAATGTTTATTTTATTGAACAGTTGTCAAATGGGGGCTGTTCAGGGTCCCTTCATCAGGCTTAACATTCGGTCGATGGTAAGCCTGATGAAGGGTCCCTGCGTGGCCCCGAAAGCGCTTGTTCTTCATTTGACAACTGTTTAAAAGAAAGAAAGAAAGTGCTGGTGACTTTTTTTGAAACAATTTCTGTATTCAGCGGTGCCACCCGCAGTCATTGCAAGAACCCTCCCCAGCCATTGGGATATCCGGTAAGGAGTGCATCCAACGCCAGCACTGACATCATCACCCGGTCTCCTGCCAGGTCTGCCATCTTTGGTCAGCTGGATCGGGTTGCCCGAAGTGATGTAATTTACGCCCGGGAGTTGATTCATCCCGGATCAAAGGCATGTCAAGCATGAATACTGAGCGCTGCATGCGCTAAGAAGCTCTTATTATAGAAGAGACTAAATATCTAAAGGCAACACTTATATTAAATTTTGAATGGTAGAATGTAGGGATGTCTTGTTACCATTTTTTTGGTATCGAGTACGAGTACCGATATTTTTTTTTTTCCGGTACCCACCGATACCGAATAGAAATACCAGAAGTCCCATTAAGGAAGCCAGGCGGCGTATAATGACTCACCATCTGGCTTCCTGATTAGCCGGGAAGCCGGGCGGGGTGTAAAGACTTGGCACTTGGCTTCCTGATTAGCAGGGAAGCCGTCTCCAAGCTCCCTCATCACCTGGTGACGAAGGAGCATGTTGCCGGCATTCTGGCCATTCAGAAAGCTGGGCGTTGTGTAATGATGCGTTGCCCGGCTTCCTGATTGGTCAAGAAGCTGGCCATCAGGTGACGAGGGAGCATGAAGCTGGCTTTGTGGACAATCAGAAATGTGTAACACGGAGCTGCAGCCTGAAACTGTGTAACATGGAGCCGCGCCCTGAAACTGTGTAACATGGAGCCGCGCCCTGAAACTGTGTAACATGGAGCCGCGCCCTGAAACTGTGTAACATGGAGCAGCGCCCTGAAACTGTAACATGGAGCTGCGCCCTGAAACTGTGTAACATGGAGCAGCGCCCTGAAACTGTGTAACATGGAGCTGCGCCCTGAAACTGTAACATGGAGCTGCACCCTGAAACTGTAACATGGAGCTGCGCCCTGAAACTGTGTAACATGGATTTGTTTATAAACAAAGCTAAGCCGTGCCCCAGAAACTGTGTAACACAGATTTGTTGATAAACCAGCCATGCCACTGACAGCCCTGTGGAGGTAATAGTGCCCCCTATTGATGCCTGCTACACATCGCCTTCCTTTATCTCGGGAAGTCTGGAAAGGTAAACATTAAATAAACATTTCTCGGCTCACTGAGCAAGTCATGACAGCGTTCCATACTGATGTCTTTGCAGAAATCTAGCGGATCACATCTGTGTTTCCAGCATCTCCTCTCTATTCTCTGGTGTAGAGATACCGACCCCGGCGCCCTCCACCCCGCCGCCAATATTCCAGGATGGAGGAGCAATTTCTGCAGCTTCTTTTTTTTTTTCCTCCTCTGCAACCTAAGGGCAGAAGAGACTGTAATGAAGCCAAGGACTGCTCTCTCTGCTTGGGATCATTAGGGATGACACAGCTGATGCCTTCGATGAGATGCGTGTTGACATCTGTCAGAATGGATACAAGGCAGCCAGCCCCTGTGTGTGAGTGCAGGTGTATCCTGGGGAGGGCAAGAGACATGGAGACGAGCCTTGTAACATTTTGCTAAATGCCATTTTAACAAAAATAAAAGGACTGTATGGAGCCGGCTAATGAGCGGCGACAGCTCGACAAAATTGTGTTGCCAGGATTCCTTTACCGT
This sequence comes from Nanorana parkeri, assembly GCF_000935625.1. Classification (NCBI taxonomy): domain Eukaryota; kingdom Metazoa; phylum Chordata; class Amphibia; order Anura; family Dicroglossidae; genus Nanorana; species Nanorana parkeri. The sequence continues at coordinate 2,617,573 of NW_017306326.1, read as the reverse complement.
TATCATCACGCTGCAAAACGCGGCAGTTCATTGTGTCTGCGCACTTCCCCGCTGAAAACAAGCTTCATTCTTTGTGAAGGCGCCCGGGTCACCTCTCCCTGCCTGGAAGACGCAACACTGGAAGGGGCTCATTCTTCCTCTGTAATAAAGAACCTTCTACAGATCTGCTGAGAATAAAAATTATATAAGTATATCCCAGACACATGAATCTATCTATCTATCTATCTATCTATCTATCGATCTATCTATCTATCTATCTATCTATCTATCTATCTATCCGTCCATCTATTCATTCATTCATCCATCCATCCTTCCTTGATTGAACAAACTAAATAACTAAAATCCAATGAATGAAAGGCTTGGGTCAGGGACAGTCAGGCTCAGGAGGAAAGAGCTAGATAATGCTGCATGTCCTCCAACCAGGAAGTGAGGTTGGGATCTATCTATCTATCTATAAGACTGAAAGAAAGGGTGGAGGTCAGATACAAGACCGAAGAGGAGGATGGAGGTCAGATATAAGACTGAAGAAAAGGATGGGGGCCAGATACAAGACTGAAGGGAAGCACGGAGGTCAGATATAAGACTGAAAAGGAGGATGGAGGTCAGATAGAAGCCTGAAGGGAAGGACGGAGGTCACATATAAGACTGAAGGGAAGGCCGGAGGTCAGATATAAGACTGAAAAGGAGGATGGAGGTCAGATAGAAGACTGAAGGGAAGGATGTAGGTCAGATATAAGACTGAAGGGAAGGCCTCACATACAGGTTCTCTTTAGTCCCATGCTTTGGTGTTTTTTTGGTTCACTCTTTGTGATCAGACCGCGGAATTCAACGTATCTGTCCCACTGCATAATATCCCTGAGCCGTCCTTCCCCCCTAGAACCTCCTCTGAGAATTTAATGGAACGACATTCACTCCGCACCACTCAGCAATCCCCGAGAATCAATTATTTTTTTTCTCTCCTCTCCCGGCGGCTGGTTACCGAGTTATTTTCTATAATTTCTGATGTGCACGGCCTAAATTAGCTCCTCGATCCGAGCCGGCCGGCCCATCGTTCTTATTTTTAATCACGGCCAGTGTAAACGCTCCTGTGCTGGATGAGATAGGTTTGATGGTAGGTGATCGGGGTCACATCTATACCGAGAGTCTGAAAGAGTTGATGATTGCAATTACCAGCCGGCGCTTTGACACCGCGCACAATGAAAGACCCGAAATTAAACAGCTATTACTCCCAGCCGCCGATATCAAGAGGCCTATCAAAATTCAGTTTGGTTTCGTCAGCGTATTACTCACGATGGATTTCCACACGGCTGAAGGAAGACCGAGAGCGAGCTCAAAGTCACACTGAACTACAAAATAGGGTCTCAGTTGTGTATTTAAAGCCTGAGAAATGGAATATATTGTAGCTTAGCAGTCTTTAGATGGGGTGGCTGCATTCATTTTCTTTTTTTTTCAGGCTTCTTTCCCTTAATTTTCACCTGGCGACCCTGCAAATTACTCACTTTCTGTCCAAGGGTGAAAACGCTCACTCCACTGTGTCTATGGATCCATGGACCCATCTATGGAGCCCCCTATGGAGCCAAGGAGCCATCTATGGAAGCATGGAGCCATCTATAGAGCCATGGAGTCATCAATGGAGTCATCTATAGAGCCATGGAGTCATCTATGGAACCATCTATAGAGCCATGGAGTAATCTATGAAGCCATGGAGCCATCTATGGAGCCATGGAGCTATATATAGATCCATGGAGTCATCTATGGAACCATCTATAGAGCCATGGAGCCATCTATGAAACCATGGGACCATCTATAGAGCCAAGGAGCCATCTGTGGAGCCAAGGAGCCATCTATGGAGCCATCTATAAAGCCATGGAATCATCTATGAAGCCATGGAGCTATCTATAGAGCCATGGAGCCATCTATAGAGCAATGGAGTCATCTATGAAGCCACAGAGCTATCTATGGAGCCATAGAGCCATCTATGGAGCCATAGAGCCATCTATGGAGCCATAGCGCCATCTATGGAGCCATCTATGGAGCCATGGAGCTATATATAGATCCATGGAGTCATCTATGGAGCCATCTATAGAGCCATGGAGCCATCTATGAAACCATGGAGCCATCTATGGAGCCAAGGAGCCATCTATAGAGCCAAGGAACCATCTGTGGAGCCAAGGAGCCATCTATAAAGCAATGGAGTCATCTATGAAACCATGGAGCCATCTATAGAGCCAAGGAGCCATCTATGGAGCGATGGTGTCACCTGCCCTTGACTTTAAAGATGAACACAGTAGATGTCGGAATTGAAGTGCCACACCAATTTAAATAGTTTATTCCATTACTACAATTTTAATACAACCTTGTTCTATTAGGGTGAGGGAGGCATTCAAGTAGAGTAGCCAATGCAATTTGGGGGTCCAACACACACCTCTAGGGCTTAATGAGAGAAATTATGTATATGGGCTACAATCCCTACAGCTTGAAGGTTGTATTGTGTTGTGCTGGGAGTACCAAACCAGTTGCTGAAGCCTCTTCGGAGCTCAATGCGGTGGTCCAGCTCTGACAACGCCATCACATAGTGGTTCTGCATGGTATGTGAGGATGGCGGGGGGCCCACCCACAACCCAGAGCATCGGAGATGATGAGAAGAGCCCGTCTGAGCGAAGGGCAAGGTAATTATTACACCTTATCCCTCTATCCCTAGACTCAATGAGCAGTCAATCCTTGCATTGTGGGAAGGGCGGGGCTTTTGTTCCATTGCATGGGTATTTTATTTTTTTTCCAATCTCAAAAGTTCAGCTTTAAATAAATAAAATAAAATAAATAAATACATAAACATAATGAAGTAATAAAAATTACTAATAATTAAGGAAATTAATCAGTACAGAACTTAATCAATTTGTGTATTTTTATATATATCCAGATGACCTGGGGATGCTGATCTGTCATTAAACAATAACAACTGGGCAGAGCCGGCCGTGATGTCACGGCCGAATCCACCCAGTTGTTATTGTATGGTATTGTTCATTGGCCGGGACCTGCTAAAAGACTCTAGCAAGTGCCGGCCAATAGGAAACAGTTGGGCGGAGCTGTCACTGCTAGTTCTGTCCAATTGTTTTTGTTTTCTTTTTTTAAGTATCTTTAATAATTTTTACTTTTACAATTTGTTAACATTTTAAAAATATTTTTTTACCTTATTTTAAAAAAAACTTTTTCCACTGAGGTACCGAGCAGAATAGCCGAGCTGAATGCCAATCGGAAGCATTTGGCTATTCACTCACTGCCATTTGGCCCCTATGAGAATAGGGGTGAACGGCAGCAAGTGAGCTGCTGCGGCTGAGGGGCTGAGTCGAAGTCCTTCTGCACTTCAGCTCAGCCAAACAGCTGACTGAAGTGCAGCCGAAGGCAGCCGATGTACGGCTGAAATCAGCCGTACTGAGCCGGAGTGAATAGCCGAACATAGTTCGGCTCACTTCGCTTCAGCTGGGTTATTCACTCGGCTGCCTTCGGCAGATCTGTGAATAACCCCCTTAGTGATGTATTCATTAATACTAGGGATGCACTGATACCGGTTTTTCGGTTTCTAGTACAGATATAATTTTATCAGTACTCGACGATACCGAGTACCGATATCGGCATCCCGAGGTGGCGTGGGCCTGGCTTCCTGGCCAATCAAGACCTGCCGCCCTGATTGGCCAGGAAGCCAGGCTGCCTCGCAATGTCATTATAGGAGCATGAAGCCGGCTTTCCAGGCAATCAGGAAGCCTCGCTGCACTGCCGGTCAGAGGGAATCTCCCTCTGACTGGAAGTTCCGGTACCGGGGTAGGCATCGGAGCATTTGGGCGAGCACGAGTATTTGCCCAAATGCTCAGTATCGGCACCCCCGGTGCATCCCTAAATAATACAGAGCTGAGTTGATTTGTATCGCTCATATCTACCCCGGAGATCAGCTTTAAGTTTAGTCCAGGTTTGCTTCATGTAAAAAATAACCAAGGCCAAGAGGGTAGGGGTGTTTTGCCGGGGGGTGGGGGGAGGGGGTGCTATGAAATTTAGCAGAGGAGGTTGCTGGGCAACACGCCAGGAAACGTTACTTGCAATTGATAACCTTGAACTTCTTCCTGTTCCGGTGTGCGCATTCTTCCAGAGTGTGCCTGAATATTCCATTCTTTTATGTTGTCTGAATACGGGAAGCTTTGTTCCTATTCTGCGCCCTGTCTTCCCTCATACCTGCAGAATCAGATGTGTTTCCTGTTATAATATGGATGGGGTTATCTTTTGAATTCCTGATGGTCCACCGAGTCCTCTGCCATTGAAACGGCATACAAATGTATTTCTACTTTGAGGATTTTTGGGGGGTTTTTTTTTGGAGCGGTCCAAGGACTCACATTGATGCATACAGTATTTCCAATAATAAAAATTTTTTTAAAAATCATATTTTTGTATTTATATTAAAATTGCCTTTGGAGTAAATTTAAAAAAAGTTTAAATACATTCCAAACCTTTTTTTTTTTTTTTTACAAAATGATTTTTTTCTTTCTCTGTTTTTTAATAACAGATTTAAAAGCAAAAAAGCCAAAACTTTTTTTTTTGCAAAATGATTTCTCCTATCTTCAGGTCTATAAGCCTATCTTAAGCCACATTTTTGTACAATTTTTTTGTTATTTTTTTCTTTCTCAGTTTCTATTTTTTTGTATCACAACATTTTTCCCTTCACTTCCTGTAGACACAAAAGTGAGGCAAATATTTGGACAATTTACCTCTCCTCCTAATCCGGTGACAACTCAAAACATTGAATTTCTCCTCACTTTAAGACCCAGTGGTCACCAGGACAAATAGAGAGTGTGATAGGGGGACAGCAATAGATCCATGTCAGGGGTTCTGGCCCCTCACCAATCTATCCACAACCAATCAAAATAAAAAAAAACCGTTTTTGATTGAGATACTTTGTAATTTCTTCATTGCAAAACTTTGATTTCTTCTTCACTGGTTGTCAGTGGTGGTCTGCCCACACACGTGTCACCAGTACATGCAAGAAAGAGGCATTTAAGCCCCTCCCACAAAACACCGGGATAATTTAAAGGACAGTTTAAGAATTATATAATGAATTACATTTTATAGTGTTATTTTTAACACCAGGATACGTAAAACGACAGATCAAGAATCATAAAATATGTGACATTTTATTTTTTATTTTAATTGAATAAGTCGACGTGAAACAAAAGCAAAACGTTGTTTTTATTTTCCTTTCCGTGGAGTCGTGCAAAGTTTTGCCCGGCGTGTGATTCCAGTAAAGACGGAGAGCGTTATTTAAGCTTTCAATATGCAGATTTTAATAAGCATAATGAATCACGGTTTAGGACTTGATGGCGGCGACGGCGTGGTGGCAGCGTGAGCCTCTCCTGTTCGCTGACGCGTGGTGGGGCGACCGCGAGGAGCAAATAAGTGTCAGAAAAAAAAAAAAGCAGGAAGAAGGGGGAATGGAAATTAATTCCTTAAATTATGCCAGCAAGCCTCCCGTTCCCTCGTCCTCGACCAGCAATGAATTTGAACTCTGATGTCAGCCGCGACTTCTCAAGAATTCCATTTAGGGCGCGGAGGGAGCTGCATTAAAGTGACAGCGATCCTCTATAATCAGGCTGATATACAGCTGGAGTCCGGGCATGGAGCTGAATACACACTGCACAGGGGGACTGTGTCACCTGCCGAAGTTGTATCCTGTACAACTTCGGCAGGTGACTTGCCGAAGTGACTTGCCGATACAACTTCGGTATCCTGCACTCTAACCTGCTGCATTGTATCCTGCACTCTAACCTGCTGCATTGTATCCTGCACTCTAACCTGCTGCATTGTATCCTGCACTCTAACCTGCTGCATTGTATCCTGCACTCTAACCTGCTGCATTGTAACCTGCACTCTAACCTGCTGTAATATAACATGCACTCTAAGAAATGCTTTGCTGGACTCTTCATGCCATGGGGTGTCCAATGCTCCAATAATCTCCGAGTCACATGGAAATAAGGATTCCTATCCATGCTGCTGGATACACATTTTAGGTCATCACCAACTGGAAAGGCGTCTTCCTCCTATGTTGTTTGCGTGCTCCTCTTTTCCCCTCTCTCCTTACCCCACCACCCCTGTGCTGAGTTCCCAGGTCTGTACACCAGCTGTGCCCATTATGAGGGGTGCCCACCTTTCCTGGGCTGAGTTCCCGGGTCTATGCACCCGCTGTGCCCATATGAGGAGCTCCCACCATCCCTGTGCTGAGCTCCTGGGTCTGTACAGCAGCTGTGCCCATTATGAGGAGCTCCCACCATCCCTGTGCTGAGTTCCCGGGTCTGTACAGCAGCTGTGCCCATTATGAGGGGCTCCCAACATACCTAAGCTGAGTTCCCGGGTCTGTACACCCGCTGTGCCCATTATGAGGCGCTCCCACCATCCCTGCGCTGAGTTCCCGGGTCTATGCACCCGCTGTGCCCATTATGAGGCGCTCCCACCATCCCTGCGCTGAGTTCCCGGGTCTATGCACCCGCTGTGCCCATTATGAGGCGCTCCCACCATCCCTGCGCTGAGTTCCCGGGTCTATGCACCCGCTGTGCCCATTATGAGGCGCTCCCACCATCCCTGCGCTGAGTTCCCGGGTCTATGCACCCGCTGTGCCCATTATGAGGCGCTCCCACCATCCCTGCGCTGAGTTCCCGGGTCTATGCACCCGCTGTGCCCATTATGAGGCGCTCCCACCATCCCTGCGCTGAGTTCCCGGGTCTATGCACCCGCTGTGCCCATTATGAGGCGCTCCCACCATCCCTGCGCTGAGTTCCCGGGTCTATGCACCCGCTGTGCCCATTATGAGGCGCTCCCACCATCCCTGCGCTGAGTTCCCGGGTCTATGCACCCGCTGTGCCCATTATGAGGCGCTCCCACCATCCCTGCGCTGAGTTCCCGGGTCTGTACACCCGCTGCGCCCATTATGAGGGGCTCCCACCATACCTAAGCTGAGTTCCTTGGTCTGTACGCCTGCTGTGCCCATTATGAGGGGTTCCCACATTTACTGCTGGAGTTTTATTATTTTATATTCCGGAGGATCTAACAGGAGGAGCTGAAATGCACAAAGTTGGGCAGGGAAGCTCAGGGGCGTCCCGAGGCCAGGTGTCACCCGAATCGGTTACCGGGTGACACCCCGCGGTGACGTCATCGCGCATGTGCGGTGATCTTATTGATACCTGCCGGCGGCCATCTTGGTGATGGACGCCGGCAGAGAGAGAGAGAGGACAGTCACCCAGCGGTATGAGGTATGCCACTTGGTTCCCTCCTCTCTCCAGAAACTGTCGGGTGCTCAGTCCTGACTTTGCAGAGGGGGTGACACCAAAATGACTGTCAGGTTTCACCCCTCCAATGGTGTCTCCCGGGGTGCAGGCTGCACCCCCCTTGTGAAGCCACTGGGGAAGCTCCCCGGTGGACAGGAAGGGGTGCGCGATTTCCGGCAGGGAGATCTTCCTCTTGGAGTATGCAAAACACTTTCTGTTCATGGCTGACTGAGGCCCCGCCTACAGCTGAAATATCTCTTTTGCATTGGCTGACCATTTCAGTTTGGGGTTTTGGTTGCATTGGATACAATGGTAGACACCAACGTGAGTTTTAATTTCCAGACGAGATTTTTTTGCGCTTTTAGCGGTGAACATTTTTGATGTCAGAAATACTTTTTTTGTGGAGAGTAGGAACAGTACAACGGAGCAGCGGAATTATATTTATAATTTAACAAACTGTAACAATATAAAATACCATCTAAAACAATGAAATGGTCCCATAAAAAGATAAATCTTCTCCATCTTCGCCCCAAGTGGTGGGAAGAAGCGGCGATACCGTGCAGTGGCGATGCTCTGGGCCCTCCCCCTGTCTGCACCAATGTCAGGCTGAATTATTTAAGAAACATCTTTAGTGTATCCCTTGGACGAAAACCTTTCATGTGCAGATTGTAAAGACTCTATTACGGGATCCAGAAGCCGTGCCAAAAATTGATTTCCTTTTTCTTTCTTGGTTAATAATTGATGCGCGGGGACAACATTTTTATTCCAACGACATCTCTATTAATGTAAAGGTGATTCTAGTGGGGTTTCAATTATGCCTCATTCAGGACCTCCACTGGTACGGGCAGCGCAGCCTGCTCTGTGTGGCTGAACCAATCCGAATGCTGGGAGGACTGAGCTCTGTATCCACGAGTGCGGAAGATCGATTGTAAGAGGTTCAAATCACATTCTGCATTAAGGGCAGGCAGGGCGCACTCCGGGACTTCCAGATGGGTTTGGTAGAAAGACCACGGGGTGCTGAGGATGGTACTCTACATTCATGAACCAGAGAGGGTGTGAAGAAGGAAAGGAAAGGAAGAAGAAAAGAAGGAAGGAAGGAAGGAAGGAAGGAAAGAAAGAAAGAAAGAAAGAAAGAAAGAAAGAAAGAAAGAAAGAAAGAAAGAAAGAAAGAAAGAAAGAAAGAAAGAAAGAAAGAAAATAAGTGAAAGGAATGAAGGAAGAGAAAGGAAGGTAGTAAAAGGAAGGAAGAATGTGAAAAGAAAGGATGGAAGGAAGGAAGAATGAGAAATCAAGAAAGGAAGAATGGGGAATGAAGTGGAAGGAAGTGAGTAAAGAAGGAATAGAAAGGAACAAAGGAAGCAAGGAAGGAAGTAAAAGAATGAAAGGAAGGAAGCGAAAGGGAGGACGGAAGTAAAAGGAACAAAGTGAAAAGAAGGAAGGAAAAGAGTGGATGGAAGGGAGGAAGTGAAAGGAAGGAATGAGAAAGGAAGGAAGAAAAGAAGTAAAAGAATGGAAGGAAGAATGAGAATTAAGGGAAAGGGAGAAAGGAAGGAAGTAAAAGGAAGGAAAAGAATGGATGGAAGGGAGGATGTGAAAAGAAGGAATGAGAAAGGAAAGAATAACGAGTCTCCTGGGCTTTGGTAGGAAGACTATGGGGTGCTGAGGATGGCACTGTACATCCATGAATTAGAGAGGGTGTGCCTTAAGAAAGAAAGAAGAAAGAAAAGAAAAAAAGAAAAGAAAAAGATAAAAGAAAAGAAAAGAAGGAAGGAAGTGTTTTGTTCTGCAGTGTAGAGAGCCAGTTAGTCTCCATATAGCACAGTGAGACATTTCAGAGTCTGGGTCACAACCAAGCTGATGCGGTGTTCCCCTATAACAGGAATGAAAGTCTCTTGTAATTGTAGATATGTTGCTTTTACAAACTCATAAGTGGGTGAGTTATTATATACAATGTTACTGTTTGGGAGGGTCCTACATGGCATCTGTCCTGGATCGGGGATGAGGAGTCTCCCCTTTTGTCCTAGAGATCAGATCCTTGCTTCCCTTGCCTCGGGATCTCTGGTTGTGTTCACTTTTGTACTTTGTATTATTGAGCCCCCGTGCAGACCTGATCATGCTCATGCACAATGCAGGCAGCAATTGCTGCGCAGCCCCATTTATTTCAATGGGGTGACATCCGCCAAGCTGGCATTTAGACGCTGAGTGGGACAGTATCTTAGTTCCGCTGCGGCAGCGAAATTTGACTTCTAACATCTGCAGCTGGTGGGCTGCTGGCAAATTCGGCGGAAGGACCTGGGACACCCATTGCTATAACATCATCCCTGTCAATGGAGGTTGTGGACATGGCATGGGTAGAGATGACAGGTGAGGACCGAGGAGAAGTGTTGTCCTTTCAATGGTGTTGTTGCTGTCATGGCGCACGGAGGCGTCCCTCACCTGTTTTAGCCGGATGCATGGGAGGAATCGCGGCGGGAAACCGAGCGATCTGCCCGGCGCGACTGCGGTGCCATTAGAAAATAATGGCACCCACAGCACGACCGTCTGTGCTGGTCAACTCTGTGACCGCGGAATCGCGCACGGTTGCCACGCGGTGAGGTGTCGCCTAGGTGTGCGCCGGGCCTCACTTTTACTTTGTAACTCTTCCCCTCTACATAAACTTCCGCCTCCTTTTCACCGCAAGCGGAGGTTGTTGTTCTTCATAATCGGGAGCCAGCGGAACTTTAATCTGTAACGTCCTTCTTTGCTACTAGAGACGCTCATTACGCGGGAACATGAAATGAATCACAAGACGTCGTTTTCAAAGTCATCTCAGACCGCCGAAGAACTCCAAAACTCTCCTGCGCAGTACAACTTTGAGTTTGCCAACCTGACGCACACCCTAACCCCCCCCTTCCCCCAAGCGCCTGCCGCGTGACATGACATTGTGCGTCTAAACACACATAAAGACGCAGGCACAGTTAAGGATCAATAGTTTTACGAGCGCAGACAGTATAATCACTTTTGGGAGAGTATAACCAATATATTTTATGGCCTCTACTGCGCTATTATTTTGATGTATCCGTAGATTACATATTCATAATATCACATTATCAATATTTGGAATATCTTTTACTTACAAATGGGCCGCGAGTAGCTTAAAACTGCCGGCTCACTCGAAGCCAATGACCAAAATGAAACGCCATTATATTAACGATATTGCTGAAAAATGGCTGCAGGAGACGGCCTTCGAAAGCACAAAGAGTAATTAACCTTTCTGTTACTCGCAGCAAATGCGGAAGCGTGACTTCAGACGAGCCGGGGAGGAAAAAAAAAATAGGCATTTCTGTGCGGCGGCTTTTAAAAGCCGAGAAAATACGCCGCAGAACTACTGACTGCTCCAAAGATGGCGCAGGTTAATTTAAAGTGGAGCTATGGGCAGAATGGAAAATGGCGCCTATGATGCAGTCTGCCAGTAGCATGAATACAGAGTCCTTCCTGTAATATACGGTAGTTTTATCACCTGTTGGTCCAGCCAGAAGGTCCGTTATTTTCCCACTTCCTGTAACAGGCTGACAACGCCGCTCCTTCTGCTGTGAAATAACACAGCAGCGTTGTCACCTTGGATGGGGTAATTTTAGGTAGACATGTAAGTATAAATAAGCTTGTATTTATTTATAGAAGTGTATATTAACTAGGGATGCAACGATATCGTTTTTTCGGTACTCGCTAATACCAAATACCGATACTGGACGTCCCATTAAGGAAACCGGGCGGCGTGTAATGACTCACCACCTGGTTTCCTGATTAGCCGGGAAGCCAGACGGTGCATAAAGACTCGCCACCCGGCTTCCCGATTAGCAGGGAAGCCATTTCCATGCTTCCTTGTCACCAGGTGATGAGGGAGCATGAAGCCGGCTTTCTGGCCAATCAGAAAGCCAAGGAGGGGGGGTGTAATAACTCACCATCAGGCTTCCTCATTAGCCAGCTTCCTGACCAATCAGGAAGCCAGGCAGCAAATCATTACATGCTGTCCGTCTTCCTGATTGGCCAGGAAGCCGGCTCCATGCTCCCTCATCACAAGTGACAAGGAAGCATTGAGCCGGCTTCCAATCAGGAAGCTGGGCAGCATGTCACTAACCGGCTTCCTAATACCAGAGGCTCAATTATCGGGCTGGGCATCGGTAGCGATACTAGTATTGGTATCGGTGCATCCCTAATATTTCATTTGCATCCTATTGGTCTGTTAAAGCAGAACCCTAAACATGTTCTTAACCGTAGCAAGGGGCTACTACCCGCATTACAAGGATTAAGTGCACATTTGTGCCTAGGGTCAAAAATAAAAAAAGTTATCCTCAAAGCTGGCTTGCTCCTAGACTGGTCCCCGGAGCCTCTCTTCACTGCAGTGGTCTATGGTCCCCGAGTCATCACTTTATATACACAGTGTGGATGGGGGGTTGTGGTCTGAGTGCTGGTGGTGCACATTACCTGGGATGCTAGGGCACATTACCTCTGGCTCCGGCTCAGGCCGGCATCCCGCCCAGCTCAGTGACATCACTGCTGTAACCAATCTGTATCCAATGAGGCAGGGCCTTGCACTCAGCGTCATTCCCTACAATAATGAGGCAGCCTAGGCTGTTGCCTCAGGCGGCATCTCTTTGGGTGGGTCAAGTTGGGGGCTGGCAGACAGAGCGGCCAGCTTTTAGCAACCTGGGATGCTGTGGCTGGCGTCCCACCTGGCCCACTGACGTTATTGATTGCCAGGAGCTAAGCGGGACCCTCTGGCCGGCATCTCACCCAGCTCCTGGCAAGCAGTGACGTCAGTGAGCCAGGTGGGACGCCAGCCACAGCATCCCAGCTTGCTAACAGCTGGCCGCTCTGTCTGCACACCCTCCAACTTGACCCAAAGAGATGCCGCCTGAGGCAGCAGCCTCAGGCTGCCTCATTATTGTAAGGAATGGCGTTGAGTGCAAGGCCCTGCCTCATTGGGTACAGATTGGTTAGATAGTTAAGGTAGATCCGCCTGTTACATTGCATTACTAAATTTGATTATATGGTTAGATTGTAACGCTTATGGTGAGCTTTAGATTTACTAATGGCTGTATAGTAGAATGCCTTCCTATGTAATCCATTCAATCCATCCAATACATTCTCAGGTCCTCATAGTACATGGCTGCAGGGAGATTTAAAGGAGTAACATTGTAAGTGGTGTGGCCAGCTTGAGGCTAGGTTCACACGAGGGCGATGCTTGACCACGCGGCAATCATTCACGAAACCACGCGGTTGGCGGTCCCGGGATTGCCAGTATGTGAACCTAACCTAAAAGAAAGTGGTTGGTTAGGTTGAAAATGTAAACATGTTTAGATTGTTTTAAATGGAGGTGCAGTGTGTTTTATTTCTAAATCTGACATCATGAAGGGGAGGCAGGGTGGACGCTGCAATGCGTATGGTTTTTTTTCTTTCCCCGGTAAGCCGGCAGCCCCGGCGACAATCCATCCCATCCAGGCATTAACATACTGATACTCCATCAACATAAATGTATAGAATGATATTTGGGCCATTATCGCCACTGTGAACTGAATTTTAATAAAAACCGAGACCCAGCCGAGCTCCGTGCTGTTTTTCGTAATGGGAAGGCGCTGTCATCATATCTCAAGAGCAAGGCATCTCGAAACCTTAAAGAGGGGCCCAAGGGAGCGATTTATGGCCGGGACCGATACAGTAAACGCAATTTGTTTTAATTAAGGAGATTGCTTATTGCATAATTCACCGTGCACCGGCTAAAATGACCGCACGGGGCAGTTTTGGGGAATTACAACTTGTCCTCGTAAATTTCTTTAACTGTAATGCGGAAAACATTGAAGGAAAACGAGAAACAGACACAGAAGACGAAGGCCAAGATAAGGAGGGGAGGCTGGGGTGGCTGACTTTTTTTTTCTTTTTCTTCCTGCAGGCTGGCGGAGCTTACGGACCGCAGTGTATCTCCGGCCAAATGATTGAATTGATTCTGTTTTGAAGCAGCTCAATCATATTCGGCATCTAAAATGTGTGGTCCTCTATAGCTGGCAAGTTTGGGTGCCTCCAATACATTTCCAGGGTGTCACGGAGCTCCAGAGTGCACAAATACCAATCAGAGCTTGTATGGTCACACTAAGGCCCGCCCTCTCTGGCCTTCAACCATCAAAACTCCATTTAGATGTTGATGGTTTTGAAAATGTGGCATGTATATTGTCACAATAGCCCAATTGTTGTCTACATGTTGTAAACTGCCCGTTGGCTGTTCTTGAATTGTAACGGTTGTCTGTTTGTAGTGCATTGCAGGATGCATGCCCTGGAAATGAACAGAAGATGTATGCAGGCATCTAAAGACAGCGCCTGACAGACTAATAATTTTAGGACAGTGGTGGAATGCCAGGGTCTAGTCGCAGCTGCAAGCGTTGCGACCCTGATAGTTCTACCACTGACATTAAGCTGTAGAAGGACTACAAATTCCAGGAATACATTATACAGCAATGCAGAATACCACCAGCTATAGAGGAATATAAATCCCAGCAATACATTATACAGCAATGCAAAATAATATGAAGCTATATACTCTGTGTGGCTCCAGGCTGACCGACTGATGTCTCCAGGGCCTCAGGTGGGCTGTAAAGGGACTGGAGGGTTTCACCAGGCATCTGGTGGGTCTCGTGGGTGGGTGCGGGTGGTTGAAACACTGTAAGCAGCGCTGCGTAGTATTGGTGCATCTCTGCCATGGACAGAACATTGAGGACCTGGCCTGCATAGCTGGGAACTCTCCGGCTTTGGGCTGGGGACTCTGGATTACTAGTTTGGTTACTGGGCCCTCTGGCTCATCAACATCACTACTCCTTTTATCCAGCAGCTGGAGCAGCAAGCCCTCACTGGGAAGGAGAGAGCTGGAAGTGGAGCCAGTTCTGCTATATCCTCCTTTGCTCCTCTCTCTGAACATTTAGGTTGCAAGTAGCCAGAAAAAGAAAGGCTACTACCTGCTGCTTAGGTCAGTCTGGTGGGTGTATTGTAAGGGTTGCCCATTTGCGGCCCGTGTATTGTAATGGTTGCGTACCCATTTGATTACAGAGTATTGTAATTGCCCTTTTGTTGCCCATATTTTGAAAAAGTTGCCCTCTTGCTGCTCGTGTATTGTAATGATTGCTTACATATTTTAACGGTTGCCTGTTTGTTGCCTGTGTATTGTAACGCTTGCCCATTGGTTGCTTGCATATTGTAACAATTGGCCATTTGTATTATTGCCCCCCCCCCCCCCCCCACACACACACACACATTGAAAATCTTCTTATTAAAAATGATATACATTATATTTTCTATTTATTTTTTACACTTTAGCAAACCACCCTGGTTTAAGCTGAATTCCCCCCTTTACAAGTCACAATACTGTAGCTACTGTATGTGTTTTGGCAGGTGAAGCGTCTGCAGACTCTACAATAGTTACAGATATAATTTGCCGTGGCTGAACTATCCGCACGACGCGGCGCAGGGGTTTAATGACGATGCTGGATGACTGTTCACAGTGATATAAGGCATACATGAACGCGGGCCGCCGGCTGACTCAGCAGAATTCGCTCCGACACTCATAGCACCTCTCTTCACATTACCATTCAAATGACTTAAGGAAGAATAAGAGAAGATTGGAGTTTGTATTGAGAGAGAGGAAGAGAGAGAGAGGGAATGGGAGAGAGGGAGAGGGGGAGGGGGAGAGAGGGAGAGAGAGAGTACCCAATCAAGAAGTTTCAAGGCCCTCAAAGACAAAACATGTAGAACCTATTCCATCAGGAGACAGCTGTGCCACCTAAAACCACCAGTAAGAGTCTGTCTTAAAATCTTTGACAGTATCATCACCCCAATCCTCCTTTAAGGCCAACCCAGTCCAAATCAAATGGGACTCCAGCCCAACAGATTTATTCCATCTGGAATTCGGCAAGCACATCCTCCAAGTCCATCGGAGCACCTCTGATAATGCTTTCCAGGCTGAGCTGGGCCACTTCTCTATACTGCTTGCACTCAGTGGCGTATCCTGTGACAGTTCAGTGACCCACAGAGACAGATGACCCCACCCCTCTCTGATGCACATCTCTCTTGCCAACTCTAAGCAACCAGAGCGGGCAGGGATATGTGTATGTGGGCAGGATGCTAGATTGGTAAGACCTTGGTGGGGATGGGTGTATGACCCTTACACATCTCCACACCCAGCTCTTAGCAAACTGGGACACTCTGGCTGGCATTCTGCACAGCCCCCGACAACCAGTGACTTCACTGGTTGTCGGGAGCTGGGCAGGTCACCAGGGATGCAATTTGTTGTAGATATGCATCTGCTAGCAATACAGAAGAGGGCACTTTTATACTGTGACCACCTATAAACAACAGCCTCAACTCATACTACCATAAAGACTTGACCAACATGGACCAGACCAAAACATATGCCCTGCAACAACTCATAAAGGGCTTTAAAAACAGGCAGAGCCAGATATCTAGCATTTTTAGAAGGCCATCAGCAAGGACATCCTTTGTGATTGATATGAATGTATTTACAACATTTTATTTAGCGTTTCAAATAAATACATCTCTGGTGCTCTGGATGGTCCTCAGAAACCCAGCCTCACCCCCAGCAATGGGTAATCTCTCCTTACGGTAACAGGGCTTCAAAAGCATGAACCATGCAAAGCGTGTCTGATTTTGGCTAATAAAGCGGATAAGGGTTAAAAGCCGAGATTTTAATCCTTTCCATTCCTCGCACACGGTCATCCTCTGGCTGGCGATGAATACAAATGACAGCGAGGAGGGATGGACAAAGTCAATGAACCGCTGGTCCCTTTTGTCTCGGAGTTACGATGTAACTATGTTCACTATTATCATGTCAAGCACCACTACGCCGAAGATTTCGAGACTAATTGCATCAGTAATGATATTGAACGTTACGGAGCTCCTTTGCATATCACTCAGACAAATTCCAGCCAACCAAGGAAGGCTTTGTGAACCGACAAAGAGGCTTCAGCACTTAAAGAAGACTCACATTTGTTTAACCTCATCCAGAAGTCGAAAAAGAAAAAAAATGAAGGGCCATTTTCATAAATGTATGTTGTTTATGTGCCATGGAGTGGCTGAACGAGCGGCCGTACAGATAAAATAATGTTTTTGGTCTGTAAATGCCTGGGCATATTGGCACAATGGAATGCAACAGGTGGGGAGTAATCATTTAGGAGGTTATTCACGAAGTAGCCAAAGGATCCAGCCGTAGCATCTTTGGCCACCGGAGCCCTTCGGTTCAGTCGAACCAAAGGGCTGATGTACGGGCTATTCACTACATAAGCCCTGCAAATAACAGTTGGACTTATGTAGTGACAGCTGACTCTGCCCAGTTGTTATTCATTGGCCAGCACCTGCTAGAAGACTCTAGCAGGTGCCGGCCAATAGGAAACAATTGGGCAGAGCTAACTGTCACTGCTAGCTCGGCGGCATTCGGCTATTCACTCACTGCTATACAGCAGCGAACAGCAGCAAGTGAGCTGCCGGAGCTTTGGCTCACCTGATCCAGATGTTGGATTGGCTGAGTCGAAGCCCTTCAGCACTTCGGCTCAGCCGAACATGCAGAGCATGTTTGGCTGACTGAAGGCAGCCGATGTATGGCTGAAGTCAGCCGTACAAACCAGAAGTGAATAGCCAAACAGCGTTTGGCTCACTTCACTTCCACTGGGTTATTTACTCGGCTGCCTTCAGCAGCTTTGTGAATAACCCCCTTAGTTTCTTTCGTTTGCTCCATGGAGAGACACTGGCCCTTGCTCTAGTGGAACGCCAGGCAGTGATAAAAAATAAATAATGGTAGCCCATTCCCTACCCCCATTGGTTTCGTTTGGGTATGGGGGGCTGTAATGGAGTGCATTTACCGGTGCCCGGAAGCCACACTTCTTCACTAGTGAAGCAGTTGCCAATGTGCATGGCATGTCTATAGGTCAAGGGGTGTTCCTCCAATGATGCAGTCTGAGGTGGTTGCTTAAGCAGCATCCCACTGAGTGACGTGCACTCCCCCAGCCCCACCCCCCCCCCAGTAACATGCGCTGCCAACCCCATTCACCCCCACCCCGGTAAAGTGTACCATCAGATGCCCTTCCTGCTTGCAGGTCATCGCTGATATCGGCATTAAACTTAAAGACCCATTTACAAATTTGCGGTGTGCCATTGCAGGTTACATTGTGCTTCGATGTGCATTGCGTTATGGCAGCCCTTTCATTTCAACATACCAAAACATCCCAAAAATAGTGCATGTGCACACACGCTACGGATCCCCGGAATTCTTTGTCTGCCAGAACGCGCAGCTGATCCGATAAAAACCGCAGCACGTTTCAATTAAGTCAAATTAATGTTTTTTCAGCCCAAACAGACGGAGCCGCAAACGAAAAGACCGAAACTTCTTTGTGTCTCCGTAACAAGTCCTCTAGCAAACCAATTAACTTTCCCGCGTGTAAACCCAACACACGAGATTTACGACTCCCTAAAAACAACCGCATCCGCTTCAGAACATGAATCCTACAAATAATTAGTCGCCTATTTTTTTTCCTTTTTTTATTTGTCTTTATCGCTCACCTTCAATCTACATCCGCGGGCAAATAACACATACTGAAAGTAACTTTTAATTTTAATGCAATAAAATACAATTTAAACTGAAGTGATTCCATTTTATTTCAGCGTTTATTTTGCGGCGTTGCGGCTGTGAGGGTTTTTTTTTTGTTGCCTTCTTGTCCATAAAAGGTTTCTGCTGGTGGCAGAATCTCCAAAGTCACATAACAGACGTTACATAGAGGACTTCATTTTGGTACGGCAGATTTTGGTGTTGTGCAGACCCATTCCCATTTTTAACACCTAAAATCAGTGGTGTGCGGTACCTTCCATGTTGGGTGAGGCATTCCCCCAGCCCCACCCCCAGCCCACCGAAGCTCTGCCCTCATCCGGACAAAGTCCCCCCCTCCCGGTCACCAGGCTAGTGTGAAGGAGGAGCCTCCCTGTCCCTCACTTGATCGTCACTGGTGAGGCATCGAGAGCAATGTCTCAGTGTTTTTTTTTTATTGGACAGGTTTGGACCAATGGCGCTTTGCCATTGGTCTTAACCATCCCTAGAGCTCATGCTTCTAACATAGAGAAGAGGCTGTTGCAGCTCTTGCCTCACAATATTAGGTTACATAAGCAGTGGGGAAGCTGTCAAAAGCCAGATGCAGTGCATCCTGTAATTAACAGGCAGCGCTCCGTCCATGACAGTTTACACAGAGGGGAGGATTTCCCTGCTGTGTAACCTGTGCAACAAGGCGCTCTGAATGGAGAAAAATCTGTCAGCTTCAGACTTGAAGCTGACAGCTTTTTCCTCCATAATGCTGGATGAGGCTCTGCCTCACCTGCCTCCCCTGACCGCACATCCCTGACTAAAGTGAACCTGACCCCTTAAGCGAGGAACTTCACCTGAAAAATGGCAACACAGACACCTTTAGAAATATTTAGTGATGGCACTCCACAAACAGATACTGATAGATCATTCCCGGCTTTGTATTCTTTGCAGACCTTATTGTGCTTTTCCTCCCCACGGTGGCCATTTTAACTAAGGGCAGATGAATCCACGTCACTTTACTTCCTGGAACTCTGGTTCTGCCTCCTGGAACATGTGACAGTGATCTCAGGGTAAGCAATTGCCTCCCCCTTGAGATCTTGTGAGTTTCTGGATGAGCTTTCCCATGAAGGCACTGGTGGATGTTCCCAGGATGCCAGGGCTACATCACCAGTGCCTCACTCAACCAGAACCTGTATCTTAATGCAGATTGCTATATATTCCAACCAATAGAAGCTGCCTGTAGAGTACTATGTATAATCCTACACCAAAGAAACAATTAGAAAGATAAGAATATATACTGTATATATTTTTAATTATTTTTAGGTA
>NW_017306326.1:2588300-2598328 GCF_000935625.1 Nanorana parkeri | reverse complement strand
CCCTTTCTGGATTAGATGTTCCCACGATGCCTCTGTGCATGGATCATTTTTTAGCAGTGCACTGTATCACAATGTATGTCCATCAGAAGGTGCGTTGGGGTGCCATTCAGAATGAATGCCACCCATTGCACTGATGATATAAGTACCAGCTAAGCCCACAGTCAAGTGTGCAGTAACGCATACATTTAGTACCTAATGGATCCGTCTCCCTGCCACCTTGAAATTAGATGGCTTCTCCTTCTGCTCATACACAGTACACCGAGGCCTGCCAGCTAAGTGAAGGGTACGCGGCCAGTGATCTTGGGTCAGTAGTCGAAATGGCCGGTATCAGTATGTACAGAGAAGGAGTGAGTAAGAATATGGAATAATGCTTGCTAATACCTTTGGAAAGTATACAACTCAGGTTTTTTTTTTTTCAGTTTAAGTTTGGGATTCCACAGTCCGGAGTTGGCCTTTAAATGCTTTAAAGAAAACTTAAATTTTCCAATTCCAGACCAATATTTTTCTAAATGTTGATTTTTTTTTAATATATACCAGAATGCTGTCTCCGTACAGAATCTGGGTCCTGGAGGATTTCAGAGACAGTCCAGTTGTTTAATTACGGCGCATCGCAGTCCGGAAATAAATTCTAAGCCTCCACCCCCCTCGGGAATACTCATTAATCTTGTATCCTCGTTAGCTATTTTGGGCCCCAAAGTCCCATCCACATTAGGAGGAAATCCCTTCCCTGGAGCGATCGCTCTCCGTTTGGTGTAAAGTTTAATGAATGCAAAATCCTTCCGATTGTGGAGTTTAAAGGGCCAGTACACCCAAAAAGTAATATACAGTTAAATGACCTAATGGCTACTTGTATCTCTAAGGGACCCTATCGGTGAGGTCTCCGTGCTCAATTGGCTGCACACCCAATGAAAGGACATCCCTTAATTAAATATTTATTCAATTGTCTGTGCCCGCCCACTTTTTTTTTTTACATAACAATTTTTTATTGAGGAGAGATTTTTAACGATACACAGTTATCGGACAAACAGGTGAATAAGAGCGTACATGCATGAGGTTACATTGTACAAGTAGTGAATAATCAATTGGGTCAAACTGAGAAACGACATTCCCATTTCGACCTAGATGCATAACAAGATAAGTGGGTCTTATTGCCACCCTGGGCAGGAGGGGGAAAAGGGAAAAAAAAGAAAAAGGGGGAGGGTGAAGGGGAGATGGGAAAGTGGGGTCAAGAAAGGTAAGTAAGAGGAGATAGAGGGCGGAAAGTAGGGAGGGTCACATTATGGGGTAAATGACCAGGCTACATCCTAATTGGAGTGCCCGCCCCCTTTAAAGGAAAACCATGAGGCGAGTGAAAATCAATGAAACTGTCACAGGTCGGCTCAATAGATCAGGAAGTGAGCTAACACACACCGTCGCTTGCTCACTTTTCAATCTATCCCTGCAGAGAGTCGTGACTGTCACTCACGGCTCCATTCAGGGATTCCCCCCTCCCCTGTCCGATCCTCCAGCGTTGACTGGCGGAACGGATGGGGGAGGGGGCGGGTACAGCTGGCTCTAGATAGGCAGAGCCAGTTGTCAATCATGCAGCTGGGTGGATCCAGACAGAATTGTCAGGATCAGTCCCGGCTGCGGGGCTCTCAGTATACCGCGAGCTGTACCTCGCGGAATACTGAGCTTTCGGTGACGGGAGGACGCTAGTTTGTGTCCTCCCGTTCCCTTAGGAGAACTATGGGGAAAAGCACTGACCCCATAGTTCTTCTTTAAGCATGGTGTTGGTTGGTATCATGGGGAACAATCCCATTGCCTTCACCGACCTGCACAGCTATGACATGCTAAGTACTAGGGGTGGCCACACACATCATTAAAAAACAACTATTTGTTTATCACACATGAGAATACAAAGGGAGCAATAATTGTGAACAGGTTGGGCTTTCTTAACTTATATATCAAAACAAATTTTAAAATGACGGCTTCGTTTTTGTCTACACTGATGAGGACGTGCGAATCGGCAAAAGAGGAACAAGGAAAAAAATAAAATAATCCCTCATCCCTTTTGCTCCCGCAGAGCCCCCGGTGTCACCGAGAACCATCTGACTGACAGCTGGAGACAAAACACAGATTACATTTTTGGCCAGAATCAATAGTTATATCAGGGAATTCAATTGTGAAGTGCAAGAAACCGCATGGAACCTGTGATATGAAACTGACACGGTGCCACAATCTCCAGAGTGGCAACACGGGAGCCTCAGCCCTCCCGGCCCTGGGGGAACCACAAGTGCTGACTTGCCCCGCTGGCCAGGGGGGACAGACGCTCAGACACAACTTTATAGGAGTTTCAATATGAGAAGATCACATTGCAGGTACGTATACTGGGCTGAACTGTGTTTCCACTTTAGCAGCCCAATCTGGATAATGGATATTTTAGGTTTGTCGCATGTTCCCATTCACATTCCATTATTAAAATATGATATAATTGCTTTCTAATTTCCTTTTCTGTCTTTTTATTTCCTTTCCCCTTTATACAATGTTAAGGAAGGGGCTGGGGAGTTATATACACCATAATTAACCCTGTCTGTACTGCACTCTTTCTTGGTAAACTAAAGGTTAAAGATCCCAAGGCTATCAGTGCCGATACGGAGTATTTGGGCGAGTTCTCATACTCGCTCCAATACTCCCGAAACTTATCCCAATACCTTCGGTTAAGTCCGCTTGCAGGTGTGGTATCGAAATCTGTTCCCCGTAAATCTTGGTTCCCCCTGCCGCCTGACTATTGGTATTCGGTATCGGCGAGTATCGAAGAAAACATCGGTACTCGATTCAGAAAAAACAGTATCGGTGCATCCCTAACTAGAATGATAAGAAATGTTTGTAAAAATAATTTTTAAGTTTGCCGTGTGACTGGGAACACACATAAACATATGGTGGGGGTTCCCAAATCTGACTGCAAATGTGGAAATAAACTTTAACCAAAGGAATCCATTCATAAACCATTTGCAGAACCCTTCGCCCTGCAAATCACTGTGAGCGTTCGTTCTATGCAAATAGATGCAAAACAAACGCTCTTAGTATATTTTCTTTTCAGGTTGAATGTAATGCAATACTAATGTAATACAATGTTATGGCCACTAGATGGAGCTAAGAAGCCTAGACAATAAATATGTATTTTCTATGCTCATCAGCACCCTCTAGTGGCCATAATGTTGTATTACATTAGTATTACATTACATTACATTCAAACTGAAAAGAAAATATATTAAGAGCGTTCATTTTTGCATCTATTCAAACAGAATTAACGTCCATAGAGATTCACAGGCCGAATGGTTCAGATAATTGTTCATAAATAGACCTAAGTTTAAAATATCATATACTATTTTCAACCTCTCAGTCAAGACAAAGGGAAATCATGGCAGACGGAAGCGGAATCATGTGCCCCGGCCAGAAGCACATATGAGTCTCTGGTTGATTCTGCCGAGTTTTTATAAATTACTGCTTTTCCAAGAAGTCTGCTTAGAGCTTGAAATCAAACTGAGAGCAGTTTCAGCCCAGGAGAGGAGCTGGTACAAGTGTGCAAGACTGAAGGGAAGGCCGGAGGTCAGAAAGAAGACTGAAGGGAAGGCCGGAAGTCAGATAGAAGACTGAAGGGAAGGGCGGAGGTCAGATAAAAGACTGAAGGGAAGGCCAGAGGTCAGATACAAGACTGGAGGGAGGATGGAGGTCAGATAAAAGACTGAAGGCAAAGACGGAGGTCAGATAGAAGATTGAAGGGAAGGATGGAGGTCATATATAAGACTGAAGGAAAGGACAGAGGTCAGGTAGAAGACTGAAGGGAAGGCTCGAGGTCAGATAGAAGACTGAGGGGAAGGCTGGAGGTCAGATAGAAGACTGAAGGGACGGCCGGAGGTCAGATAGAAGACTGAAGGGACGGCCGGAGGTCAGATAGAAGACTGAGGGGAAGGCTGGAGGGCAGATAGAAGACTGAAGGGAAGGCTGGAGGTCAGATATAAGACTGAAGGAAAGGACAGAGGTCAGGTAGAAGACTGAAGGGAAGGCTCGAGGTCAGATAGAAGACTGAGGGGAAGGCTGGAGGTCAGATACAAGACTGAAGGGAGGCTGGAGGTCAGATAAAAGACTGAAGGCAAAGACGGAGGTCAGATAGAAGATTGAAGGGAAGGATGGAGGTCATATATAAGACTGAAGGAAAGGACATAGGTCAGATAGAAGACTGAAGGGAAGGCTTGAGGTCAGATAGAAGACTGAGGGGAAGGCTGGAGGTCAGATAGAAGACTGAAGGGAAGGATGGCGTTCTGCTTTATTCTTGGACTTAGTTGCCGACGAGTCTGTTACCAACAAAGAGTTAAATATCACAATTGAAACACCACATGGAAGTGAGCCCAATAAAGTTGGACGTGGCGGATACAGACAACAAACCTCAACAAGTCTTCCTGCAGTTGATAAGTAGGTCAGTCTTTTGGTGAACTGAGAGAATAGACCCACCTGAGACAGGCCGTCCCTGGATTCCCGGAGCCTCAGATGCGCAGGATGAAACATGGCGACTGCAGGGACTTCATTTTATTTTTTTCATTCAGAGTCTCTTTATCCTCCGCGCTCGGCGGAATCTTTTTAAACTAAGAATTCCTTGTGTAAATATTGTATCATAAAGTCTGGGAGAGCGCAAAGAGAACGCCGCCCGTACAGCGGAGGAGAACAGGAGGGGGGCCATATCGCTTCTTGGGAAAGAGCGCGGGTTTAATTATTAACTGCCACGCTCTGCTGCTCAGCACGATACGCCAATTAAAGACGTCCGCTAAGTGATACTGGGGTGGCAGAAAATAAAGGGGCAAAGACCAGGGACCCCACAGCAACCAATCAGGTTTCAGCTATTGGTGAGAGATAAATCAGGGTTGAAGTGCCTTTTTTTTTTTGATTGAATAAGTCTGTTTAGATCTGATTCTGGAAGAGCGGTTGGACTGTGCTAGAGTAAAATTTCGCCTTTTAAATAATAATAATACTAATAACAAATAATAAATCATCCCCTAGGAATTTCCTATGCTCCTCAGCTCCATCTAGTGGCAGGAATGGCACATGAATGGCATTCACCAAGCGTACGTCTGGGCGGATGATTCAGTCTCCCTGTCAGGAAGCCAGAGCCAGGATTCTTACTCTACGGTTTGCGCATGCGCCCGGTGCAGCCCATAGAGCTGTATCCGGTGCAGTATCTCTGCGCGAACATGTGTGTGTTCGTGTGCACGGGCGCACGCCAACGTATTGTTTGAATGTTTGGCGCCCTCTGGGATATAAAGGCTGTGACTACCGACCCTCCTTTGCTGTCAGGTTTTTCAGCTTCCCTGTGTTCCTGCATCCTGTTCCTGAGTTGTTATCTGTTATTGACCCGGCTTGGCTTGACCCGGCTTGGCTTGACCCTTCTGCTTCTCTCCAGTGCTTCGATCCTCGGGTTCCTGCCTCATCCCCTGGTAATGCGTTGACAAGCCTGTCCTGATGATTCTGCTTAATCCATTGCCTGCTTGGACCCGCACCCATCTCTGCATCTCCGTCTCAGCGGATCCGTCATCTACTGGCACTCCTGCCCCTCTGTGCCCCGGTGCTACTGTACCCAATCCAGGTGCCCCAGGACCAGAGCTGTGAGAGAGGCCGCCCTCGACACTTCAGACTCCCCTAAAGTATGTGACACTCCCCCCTTATTAACAATGCCCCATTGACTACAGTGCATTTTGCCAAAATGGCAAATTTTGGGGGGACATTTACCTCAGCCATAGTATGTTAGTGATTATCTACCTGCACGCTGCACAATTTTCATTGGCGTTACGTTGCAATATATTTCTTTGAACCATTGCCTACGTTTGGCACTTTGCTCACCTGCTCAGTGGTACAAATTTGTAAGTTTGTTGTCCTTCAAACACACTTCGTTACATTAAAAACGCGCCGTTTCATCGCCCTGCCACACCATCGAAGGAAAGTTGATGACAACTAAGCGAGATCACCGACAAACCAGCCGAACTGAACGGCGAACGCCGATCTGACTTCGGTTTCATGTTTCCTATAATGACCCCCTTTACCCAATTGCGTTCCTAGACAAGTTGGAGATATAAGAAAACGGCGAGCGCGCACTTTTGTAAATTTAGCTTCTCTCTCTAATAAATATATAGCAGCCATTCCAGGACGCCAATCAGGTGTTTAATGCGAAGCGCAGTGCTGGACCAATGCGGCCACCATTCTCCTGGGTACTGGAGGAGCAAAAGCTGAACTGCGCCTAGTCCCATGAGGGCACCTCCTCTGCCTTTTAATACAGAAGGCGTACGTGATCAGAAGCAACATATCTCAATTCTGGCGCGCGGCGTCACAGGCGATCGGTGGTAATGAAGGATGAGCTGCAAAGTGATAACAATGAATTTTCTGAGATTACCGCGCATTCAGCTCCTTGTCACATCCAAACGCGCAGCTTGTAAACTGATTAATAAGGAGAGTGTGTGATGAAAGTTCTTGTGCCGGTGAGCTGACGACGGTAATGCCACCGGGCTATCGAAGCTGCGAGTGGAATAAATGAGCGGTGGTGGTGTGTGTGCAAATTTGTGAGTGCGTATTAGCACACAGCCCCCATTCTCTATATTAGGGCGAAAGCTTCCAGGCGATGTTGAAGATTTTTTAGTGTTTTTGAACCCCATGTTTTCAGGGATTTTTCAGGCGCTCACATTCAAGTCTATAGGCAAGGGTGTTCCATCTAGCATCTGCATCCTTTCCCCAACCAGTGATGTCACTGGTTGTCAAAAGCTGGGCGGGATGCTGGCCAGAACATCCCAGATTGCTAAGAGCTGGGCGAGGAGATGTGTATGATCCTTAAATGTGCTAATGCCACTAGTGGCCATGCCACTCTTCCTTCTGCCCCCCCTCATGACTCAAAGAGATGCCACCTGAGGCAACATCCTCAGGCTGACTCATTGTACTGATGGTCCTGTCTATAGGGGCCAAAAATGTGCATTTTTGGCCTCTATTTTGGACAACAAAAAGCTCATGCGCCACAGTGCTCAGGTGTGAGTGGGCAGCATTGAAAATAATGTGATCCATCATGTTGAGCATTGTTGCGCTTCAGCAAACACAGGATAAATTGCTTCGGTGTGCCAAACTTAAAGCCCCAATCCAGGCAGGAAAGAAAAAAAACTACCCCACACTGGAAGGGGTAAATGTTAACTAAGTCTTGGGGTAGAGGAATATTGTGTAATACTTGCCTATTCCTTGCTCTGGCACGCTTCTCTGATGCTTTGGGTGTGTGCTCAGACAGGCTTCCATCATCTGCATGACCGGTCCCTCAAAACCGCTTCCCTAAGACATTCTGACTGTTAGTCGTGCGCTGATGTCATCAAGTAGAATGCAGGGCCAATAGTCCTACATTGTACGTGGGGACAATGTGGGACTGCCCACAATACGGAGCGTCAGAGAGAAAAGAATCGTGCTGGAGCCTTCTGCAGCTAGGAGTACGGTAATCATTACACGTTATTCCTCTACTCCTAGACCTAAAGTCCTAGTGCAGTTTTTTTGCATTTTCAATTTTTAGACTTACAATGCTTGCTGCTTCTTTATAAAAAATAAAGTCTTCCTTTCCACAGGATTCGTCTAGCCCTCTGAGCATTGGCCCCACCTTTCAGTTATAGGGTGGCTTCTTTCCCTTGCGAGGTCCTTTGGAGCCATGCTTGCATGCGTGCTCCCGGCTGGGAAGAGGGCTGAATGTCCCTACGCTGTGCACTTCAGCATCAAAACACTTCCCTATCGAAGCCTAGGATGGACAGCCACTCCCTTTTCCTTGTCTCCAAACATCTCCCACCACAGGTATATCAACTTCCACTCTTCTAGGAAGGTATTTCCCTAGATTTTGGAGGGTGCTTAAACATTTGTATTGATTTAGCTAGAAGAGCATTTGTGAGGTCAGGTAATGATGTTGGATGAGAAGACCTGGCTCATTATTAGAGTTCCAATCTATCTCAAAGGTGTTCAGTAGGGCTCTGTGTAGGCCAGTTGGGTTCCTCCACACCACACTGGTCAGTCCATGTCTTTATGGAGCTGGCTTTGTACACAGGGGACAGGTATGGTGGAACGGAAAAGGACCCTCGCTAAAATATTACCACACGGTTGGAAGAGCACAATTGTCTACAACATCTTTGTATTCAGTAGCATTACCAACATCCTTCTCTGGGAACACCTGAACCCAAGGTAGGGTGTCTATAT
Source organism: Nanorana parkeri (assembly GCF_000935625.1). Lineage (NCBI taxonomy): Eukaryota > Metazoa > Chordata > Amphibia > Anura > Dicroglossidae > Nanorana > Nanorana parkeri. The sequence continues at coordinate 2,590,093 of NW_017306326.1, read as the reverse complement.
ATCGTTGGCCATGCAGTGTAGATATTTATGCATCAGCAGTAGCATGTGGGTTTTAATTTTCTTTGAGTTAAAGAAAGAAGGTGGGGAGGTGGTTGATTTTTTTCCAAAGAAGCAAAAACAAGGACATAGTCTGTTTGAAAGCTCCAATAATAATTTGAGGAAGGGGATACCAAGGCAAAAAACAAGTAGAACCTCCAGAGGATTCCTGGATTCGCATTATGTAAGCACAGGACACATACCTAGGTATCATCACCCTCACTCTTAAAAACTTCTATTCTGAAAAGGGGGGGGAAGTGGTTGCGTAGTTAAGTATTCACAGTCACAGGCAAAAAACAAGTAGAACCTCCAGAGGATTCCTGGATTTGGATTTTCTAAGCACAGGACACATACCTAGGTATCATCGCCCTCGCTCTTCAAAATTGCTCTTCTGAAAAGGGGGGAAAGTGGTTGCGTAGTTAAGTATTCACAGTCCTGCATTACTAATTCTCAATGGCAATTATAATCTTCAGCTTACAATAATATAAACAGTGAATAATACCACTGCAAATGCCATCAAGAGCTGCCGGTGACATCACAAACAATAGAAGGCACTCTAAAGTGGTTTGTCACTGTCTAGAGAACAACCAGGCCGTGCATATTCAACGAGGGATCGTACCCGGACGCCTCTTCCCACTTAGCCAAAGTGCTTGGGAACGAGAAGCTCTCACTGTTTGCAGAAGGCTTTTACTTGTTGCATTGCTGTGTGATCAGAAAAGAGAGCGAGCTTAACTGAAACATGTGCATAGACATTGATTGTCAATGTAGAAGATTTTTAGAGTAACAGCCATACGTCTAATGATGACTGCCATTGCTGTGCTATGCATCGGAAGCTGCAATTTTGCAGGCTCTCTGCCCTGTGCCTGCTCATTGGCCAACTAATGAAGTTAATCATGCTGGCAAAAGACATCCTACATGATATTCTTTCATTAAAAATTCTTGTATACGGCTGCCTGTGGCTGCACAACCAGGGCTGTCCCTATAATGAGGTGTCCTCAGGCAGCATCTCATTGGGTCTCATTGGGGGGTTACTGGGTCCCACCCAGTTCCAGGTGACATTAGTGAGCTGGGCAGTACACCGGACAGAGCCACCACACCGCACCACACTGCAGAGGTAACAAGCATCCACTGGCAGAACAGTGCCCCTTCCCCCAGAACAAACCATTGACCGCCAGCACCCCAAAATCCACCTCCCATCCCCCCAAACAAACAATCCACTGCAAGCACCAAACCCCCACCCCTGCATCAGGTGGAGAATGGTGTAGGGACACCCCCGCGCACAACATAAAGTTCGGCATGTTACCAGAGCCAGGGATTCCCAGCTGGTGCATGCTGACTCCCATAGAATTCAATGACTGCACATAGTTGTACACCTGGCATGCACAAGTCTGTGTTTGGGTTGTGTGTCTGTATGCATGCACGCATTCACGCACGTTTGGTGTATACCGGTGTACAGTCATTGACTTTTATGCAGCACCTGGGGTGATGGAAATATGCCCTACCACACATTGTATGTCCACAGGCAGCTGTATTCAAGAGTCATATTCCCATCTAAATACTATTCCTCCGCCCATCAACCTACACAACAGCCACTTCCAGGGCAAGCTAAATGTGTTGGCTCAAAATATGTTGTCTATTTACATTTTATATCAAGCTTTTTTCTAATTTTTCCATTTTTAACTCCTGGTCCTGTAGACTTGTTGCTGGATGGTGCACAATCACACAATCATGGGGGGGGGGGGGGGGGGGTGGGGGCG
>NW_017306326.1:2576610-2587905 GCF_000935625.1 Nanorana parkeri | reverse complement strand
TGGTGCTGGTGGTAAGTGACTCCATTAAGAGCTGGGCAGGGAGATGTGTAAGGTCTCTGCATCTCCCTGCCCACCTCCTAGCAACCAGGGATACTCCTGCTGGGGTTCCGACGATGTCTTGGCAACCGGTGAAGTCACTGGTTGCCAGAAGCTTGTTGGGACACCATGAAGAGCATCCCTGGTTGCTAAGAGCTGGGCAGAGAGATGTTTATGGCCCTTACACTTCTCTGTGCCAGGCTCTTAGCAACATGGGCCACTCTAGTCAAAAAGGGGGCGGCAGGTCGCCAAAAACAAATATACCGCTATCTGAGTACAGGGAGCACGGCAGAGCTGGAGAAGACTTTTATATTCGGCACATCATCGTCCGCAGTTGTCACCCCTTCGCCTCCGAGCCACTCAAAGCTGCCTGTTTGTGGTAGAATAGCACGGCTCGTCAAACATACATGCAACTTCCCATGAACGCCGCTGATCGCATCCCTGCGCACAAAAGGACAAGTTGCCCCTCCGCAGATCAATTATTTATGCCGTATGATGGTCCCCGGCATCATATCAGTAATAAAGGGCTGAATTATTGATAAAGGCTTGCGCCTTTCGATTACATTTTGGAAGCCGGCGATTAGATTTGAGGTCCCCTGCCTGCTCTCGCTCCTGATCCCAGCTGCGCCGCTTGCACAAGGAACCACAACTGCTGCAAAATCATTATGAATAAAACAATAAAGGAACCTGTAAAGTTTCTATGAAACAATTCAATCGCCGTTCAAGGTGGTGGTGGTGGGGGGGAGGGGCTGGCATAGGATATCCATATAGATGGGACCTGTATCAGTTCATCACAAACAATTTATCAATTCAACAAGCAAATTATGTTACTGGGAGCAAAGAGGGGAACTCCGCTGTGTTTTCACTGAGTACACTGTTTGAGTTTGCAACTCTACTTGAAAGGTATTTGGGATGTGGCCTTGTTTCTATTGTTATTTGCTTGCTGTTCCGTATTTTGGTAGTAATATATCACAGAAATGTACGAGCAGAAATTGCTTACATTAATTAAATTAAGTCAATAAATTCTCCAGGTGGCAAGCAGCCCAATAATAACAACTTACAGGCTTGCAAACAAATATAAATATAATGTTATTGCAGCTTGCAACAATATCCACCATCCACACCTCCCACCGGGCTCCACTTCCCTATTACCTGATTGGTTGAGCCCCTTGCCTGGTTTGGCCCCACCATATCTGCCTAGAAGGTTCTCCACCTTGAGTCCCATCAATGTGATGGAGATAAAGCAGCTACCTTATACCCATCTACATCTAAGCCCATTAAAGTTAATCTAAAATAATAAAAATGTTAATGAAAGTCCATATTTAGGTGCTTCCTGTATATTGGGTGCCAACTGTCTCCCGAACCTGCTTCTGTGTAGTCACTCTGTCACTTGCATCCTTTGTGGAGAATAAACACGACCATGTTGACACACATTGCACAGGCGTGATCCACTGTTGTCATCATCAGGAGGCCTGGCCAAAGCAATGGTGTGCAGCTGCGGATGGAGCATGTGCATGTAGACAGAAAGTAGTTAAAAAAGCCTGGAGATCAGCAGCACTGATAAGCAAAACAAGATGAAAAAAGGTTTAGAGCTACTTTAAAGTGGACCTGAACTCAAAAAGTGAAGATTTACTATACTGAACGGAACACCAAAACATTTACATTTTAAGCATTACCCTGAGAAATGTAAATCTTGTTTGGAATTCCTCCTAAAAAAAGAGCAGAGCACTTCTTGTACCTTGAGCCTCATAGCTGTATATCTTCAGTGTAAGTCCATCTAGGGCATGGCTCCCTCTGATTGTTCGTCTCATCACATTTGGAGTGAGATTTAGCATTGCCACTACTGTATTGATCGCTGTTCTCCTTGCTGGAGAGGAAGTTGTACCTGATAACCTGCAGTGCAAGGATTCTTTAATTCTGTGCTCCCTCCACCTCTCCCGCTGCTTCTTAAATTTTCGTCCACCAATCATTAGATCACCAGTCATCAGGGAGCCACTAAAGCAAAGCCCTGCCTCTACCAAGATGGCCATCTTCACACAAGACACAGTGCAGGACAAGCTACGGTAGGTCAGATGCAGGGAGACCACAGGCAATACTGGCTCTTTACTTGTCATTTTTTGGGCACAGCTTCCACAATACAGGTCCTATTTAAAATATTTAATATTTAATTCAACGTCACTGATTCAACCACCGTCATACCATACACTGGTACTAACAGGTTGACCAGAAATCCCGGAAGCCAACGGCTCTTGCAGCAAGAGAGAACCAAAATTTGGACCGACCCTCAGGTCCTCTTTATTCTGAGAGCTGTAGAGGTACAGGAGGAATAACGACCACTCCTGCAGCCCCCTGGGTGCCCCATCACTGAACCTGCCGCTGAACTGCGAGAGAAAAATCACTGAAATAAATAAGAGAGATTGAAATTCTATCAAGGTCAGCATCTTAATCTCCGGCGCCGAACATACGGTAATCCTTTTGTAAGGAGTGAACTAATCTCAGCTGTTTGTACACAACCAGCAACTTGTACAGTATCAATATATTTCCCCAAGTCGAACTTTAAATCCCTCTAAAGCCTTAGACAGCGTGTGCTCCACGCAAACTGATGAGGGCTAAATTTTATCTCCTTCATCATTCTTATACACACAAAGCCCTCCTTCCAAGACATGTATAAAAAAATACACCTTTCTTGTACTTATACACACAACCCAGCTTGTTGTACTGCACCTGTATGGAGACCCCATTAAAATGCAGTTTTTTAAGTTTCAGATGGGTGCAGAAGGTTCAAAACCCAGTAATTGCTGGATTAGGTAGAAGAAAGTTGTGTCGTGGAACCAAGAGCTCCTGCAGTATGGATCACCAAATCAAAGTGATAGGTCTACTTTATTCATCGGATGCAGATCAAGGAAAATTCCCAGTATAACTGTGACTCCATGTGCTAGAAGGCCATAAGTGCCTTGGTGCCCAATGATAGAGTCCAATGGTGGAGTGCAGAAGATCAAGGAAAACTCCCTGTATAATTGGGACTCCATGTGCTAGAAGGCCAAAAGTGCCTTGGTGCCCAATGGTGGAGTGCAGGTGTCTCCAGTGAATAGTATTATTAATACTACAGCATACAAAGACATTTTAGACATTCTTGTGGGGAAGGAAGGCCCTTTTCTGTTAGCAAGACTGTACTCCTGTGTACAAAGCCAGCTCCATAAAGACATTGTTTGACAAGTTTGGTGTAGAGGTACTCGAGTATCCTGCACAGAACCCTGACTTCAACACTTTTGTCATGATTGGAACACCAGTTGACAAGCAGGTCTTCTCCTCCAACATCAGTACTTGAGCTAACAAATGTTGTTTTGGCTAAGTGGATACAAATTATATCCACAAAAGGGGTCTACTCCATGTCAATGCCCGTGTTTTTGGAATGGGATGCCCAATAATCTTTTATAGATGGTCAGGTGTTCATAAACGTTTGATCATATAGTGTACCATGTGTGGAGCTTGATTTGGTCTACATGCCCTAGCGATGGACACCTGGATATTAAGGCAGGATATACTGTAGGCAGCAACAAGCAGAGTCCACAGCATGCAGGAAAAATGCCAGAGAGGTTGTAGAAAAACAAAAATAACAATCCCGAGAGCACAGCCCACAAGAGAAGGTAGTGCTCTCTGAATAACAGTAAGAGAAGCAACTAGTCAGTGATAGTGTATTTTCGGCCATATTAACCTCGCAAAATTGCCACTTACATGTCGGTGATCCAATTTATTGTTTTCTAGAGCACCCCAGAACCTGGAGCATCTTATTATGCCAACAGTTAATTCCTAAAAAAAAGTGTGTATGATTCTGGCCCATTACACCACCTAAATTTTTCTATTGGTCCAGAACTATGATGGGCTTCCTCACAGACCAACAAGGAGACAATATGATGAAGGTCCATGCTTCGACTTCCTAGATCAAGTCACTTTTGCATTACTTAGCACCTAGGATTGGTAGCTCCTGGGACATCCCTTAAAACACTTATTTGCCTCCCCTCCTCAAAGACATAGTCACCACGTCCAGCTTGTGGGTCTCTTCTGGAACTACCACTTAGAAAATCCTAATATGGTGTCTGAGTACAGCTGTGATCCCATAACTAGACCTTGCTTCCCCTATTACTGAAATGTCTATGGCAGCCATCAACCTAATGCCTTTAAGCGACGGTGCGTGTTTAACTTCTGACAAATGATTGTGACAGTTCTGCGCTCTTTCCCCACCATGAACATACATTTTAAAAGTCACTTTTCATGCTTAAAATATGCCTGAAATATGGAGAAGCCATTAATTATTAATAGCAGCAATTAACAAAGTCAGTTGGAAACAATGAGTTGCGGTTTCATAGGGGCCTCCAGGATTGCCGAGATGAAGCAAGAGCCGACCGAGTGAATTAAAAGGAACTTCCATTCAGAACCAGCAATTTATGTTTAAGTCCGAGCAAAGCTAGAGGAAAACTAAGGTGAAATGAACATTTTCTTTAAATGTCCCGTTTGGTGGCTTTAGTACAGAGGAAGCTAGGCTGAGGTTTCTGTTGGTCTGTAGCCTTATCCATCATTCCATTAGTGGAGCTCTATGACATCGCTGCTGTGAAACATTGTCAAAGGTTGTAGTGGAGGCATATAGATTAATACTGATCAGGATGATTAAGACCCCACCCGGATCGCCCCATTATACAGTTATTTCCTTTTTGTCAGCTGAGTGCTTTTAGAATAAATGAAGTGTGTCATGTTACACCACCTTCCTTCCTTCCTTTCCTTTCTCTTCCCTTCCTACCTCCCTTCCTTTCCCTATCCTTTCCCTTCTATTCCTATGATGCCTATTATATCCAAAGATCTGTTAGCTTCTATTGCAATCCATCCTCTTTCTTAAATAAACTCTGTTTCTTTGTTTTGTCTTTCTCTCTCTTTCCTTCCTTCCATTTTGTCTTCTTATTGTCCCTGACTCCCTTCCTTCTGTCTAGGGGTCGACCAATATAGGTTTTTCAGAACCGATACTGATTATGGGCCACCTTTCAGGCCGATAAACCATATCAGGTACCAACATTCTGTATACATCCAGCTGCACCAGCAGCTGAATGTAAACAGCAGGTGGTCTACTGGGCCTCTGTCCCCCGCCCCCCAGGACCCCTGCCCCATTCATCTGCCAGTGGCAGAATTCTGCAGCTGGCAGTGCCATAGCCAGCCTGCTATTGGCTTGTTCAAATTTCAATAGCAGGCAGGCTTTTAAACCCGCATGCTGTCAAGCAGCAGAGGAGCGGACGTGAAGGAGAAGGTTCTCTCTAAGGTCTGCTTCTCTGCTGATTGACAGCAGCAGTGGGCAGTTGCAATAGCCAGCCTGCTATTGCAAGTTGAAATATCCAATTGCAGGCTGGCTATTGCACCTTCCCACTGCCTGCTGTTAATTAGCAGAGGAGTGGACCTGAGAGAGAAAGCTCCTCTGCTGATTGACAGCAGGTATTTCATCTGGGTTTTTTTTGTATTCTGACAGGGGCTGTAATGCAGTAACCCAGGTTAAAACTTGGAGCTTCCTGTAATAAATACTGGTCACTGATGCTCTCTCTTTGTGTGCAGGATGACTGGTCTTGTCTCCACCCCCTCCTGTTGTGGGTGGAGCCTGATGGCCCCTCCCACACCTCTGCTCTCTGTACAGTTTAATGTCTGGGTTTACAAAGGCATTTCGTGCACCCAAAGTGGATTTATATCCCTTGTGACTATTGAGGAATATATTTAAATGAATGGTTTTTGTGTGTGGAGTTCTGCTTTAATTGCCTTCTTTCCTTTCCTATCTCTTCTATTGTTATGATGCCCGATATATTTACAGATAGGTTAGAGTCTACTGCTATCCATCCTGTTCCTTCCGTCATTTCCTCTGTCTTTTCCCTTTAGTCCTTACTCTTTCCATAGTTGGCCATGAGCAGAACATTAATAAAAACAACAAAGGAAAAAACAGCAAGGGAAATTCTCTTTCCGCGGCACAATTTTGGCATTTAATATCCACACTGACCACTGTATACTCTCACTGAAAGAGAAAGACATCAACACAGATCAAAGGATGTCTTGTAAGTGGGAATGGAAAAAAAAAAAGGGGAAAAAAAGGAAAATCGTCTTCTCCAGTAAGATGGGAAGAGAATTAAGCTGCTCAGATCTGTTTTAAAGATATTCCGTTTGATCTTTTATTTCACTGCACTGATTATTCAAGCTGCCTTTGATGTATTTGAACCCTCTAGAACCCTATAAACACATTAAAGCATTGTGCTATTCACAGGGTAGAATGATACTCGGAAAATGTGGAAGAGGATAGCGTGTGCTGCAGAGTCTGCTGGCGAGAGATCGCACTAACCTTCAGCTCTTCCAACCTTTGTCCTTTCAAAGCTGCAGATGAAAAGTTTTGGTGTGTTGTACCTACCAGCAAGGAAAGGAACCACCAGTGGCTACTGTGACCATGTGGTGCCTTCCGGTGCTTGTGCCTAAGAAATCTGCCCCTTGACTTTTGATTTGCTATTTTGCCTCCATGTCTGCTGCTGCCAGTGGGGCAACCTTGAGTGCCATGACCTAGGAGCAGCTTCATGTGAAGGCCAAACCTACTAGTTGGGTTTTCAATGAAGACTTTTTTCTTTTGGCCATCTGCCTCCATGTCCATGGCCATCAGTGGGGCAAACTTGAGTGCTGTGACCTGGGAGCATCTTATAATGGAGGCCAAACCTACTAATTTGTCCTTTAATGAAAATGGAGGGTTTTTGTTTGGACATCTGCCTCCATATCTGCTGCCACCAGTGGGGCAAACTTGAGTGCCGTGACCTAGAAGCATCTCTTTTTGTAGGGTAAACCTACTAGCTGGGTCTCCAATGAAGACCATGGACTGTGTCCAATGAAGACCAAACACTTTATTTTAGCCATCTGCCTCCATGTCCACTAGCCACATGTGGGGCAAACTTGAGTGTCATGACCTGGGACCATCTCACTATCGAGGCTAAACCTACCAGTTGGGGTTTTCAGTGACCGAGTGCTCTTTATTCTCTGCACATGTAGGGTGTTAGTTTTACCCAATGGTGGCCAGAGGGTCAGCACTCTCCTGTGACAGCTAAGTGCTATGACTTGCAATATAAAACGTGGGTTACATAATTTTTAACTGTATGACCAAATGTTTGTGGACACCAGACCATGTGGACACTCTTCCAAATGATTGACTGATTTCTGTAATGTGTTCTGGTATTGTCTGTGTTAAGGGGCTTTGGGCTTCAGTAACTTCTAAGATCATTCAGAATTCAATGACAGTTGACTTATTTCTGGTCTGCAACTGACCTGCTTCAAGCGGATTTTGAAACCCCATAGATATGTATGGGAATGCCAAACCCATTTGAAGCAAGCAAAAGCCTATCAACACAGGCCCTAATGCTACAGCATACAAAAACATTTTAGACAACTGTGTGCTTCCATCCTTGTGGTAACAGTTTGGGGGAGGCCTTTTTCTGTTCCAGCATGACTGTGCACAAATCCAGCTCTATAAACACATGGGTTTGGTGTGGAGGAACTCAAGATTCCTAACGTCAACCCTACTGAACACCTTTGGGATGATCTGAAATCTAAATGCGAGCCAGGTTTTCCCAATCAACACCAAAACCGGACCTCACAAATACGCTTCTGGCTAAAAGTGCCCACAGACACCCTCCAAAATCTTGAGGGGAAGCCCTCTCAGAAAGGTAAAGGCTATTGTAGCCGCAAAGGGGACCCAACTCTATGGTTTTAGAATAAGATATGCAACAAGCTTAAATAGATGAGACAGTCAGGTGCGTACAAGTTTTTGGCAATATAGTGCATGTATATATATACATACACTGATCAGCCATAACTTTATGCACTATGTGAAAAAGGCAAGCCAGTGGAAGCAGTTTTATGCTTTGGCCAATGTTCTGCTGGGAAACCTTGGGTCCTGCCATTCATGCGGATGTTACTGTGACACGTACCACCGACCTCAACATTGTTACTGACCAAGTACACCCCTTCATGGAAATGGTATTCCCTGATGGCAGTGGCCTCTTTCAGCAGGATAATGCACCCTGCCACACTGCAAAAATGGTTCAAGAATGGTTTGAGGAACACAACAGCGACCTTGAGGTGTTGACTTGGCCTCCAAATTCTCCAGATCTTAATCCAATCGAGCATCTGTGAGATCTGCTGGAAAAACAAGTCCGATCCATGGAGACCCCACCCCACAACTTACAGGATTTAAAGGATCTGCTACTGACGGCTTGGTACCAGATACCACAGCATACCTTCAGAGGTCTAGTGGAGTCTATGCCTCGACGGGTCAGTGCTGTTTTGGTAGGTATTGGTGACCTACTCAATATTGGGCGGGTGGTCATAATGTTATGGCTTATCGGTGTATATATACTGTATATATTTGGGTGCTTTATATATTTTTTTTATCTGCTTAGCTGTTCAGACAGAACAAAAACCACCACTCTGCACTACAGCGTAGGTGCTTTTGGAGGAGGAAATGTACACGCACTCACAATACCAATCAGCCGAATCCTAATCACGCCACAATGCAAACCGCCCATAAAGAGAGCCGCTGTTTATTTCCTTCACATGCGAAAACTCATTTGCCTGTGATCATCTGTATTGCAGGAGTCCGCCATTCACCTTACAATAAGAGGCTAATCAAATGACATTTGCCGGTCTTTCAAGTTGTACACAGGTAGCGGCTCCACTAGGCAATCAAACTCCTTTCAAAACTCAGGCGGCAATGGAAGAGGAGGAAGACGGTTTCAATTTAATCAGGTCAGGGAGGTCTGGCTCAAGCCTGTCCAATTTGCTTTCATCTTGCAAATGAAACGCTGGGCTTGCGTTAGATGAAATAGTGATTGGTTCGCTTGCCTTTGCCCCCCACTTTTCGAGTTGATTTTACTAATCCAATTCACCGGTGACTTTCATCCTAAGAACAGCCCGCAGGCTTCGCCATGCTACATCCCTATTCATCAGAGACCATTTCTATTCCTCGTCCTCACCCCTGAAAGATTCTGCATGTGTGAGGATCGGCAAAAACTTGCTCTAGATGAATTACAAAAAAAAAGACGCATCTTTACAAACCTGTCACTCACTGGGTGTGTATCCTGCTAACCTACTCTATGGTAGTGATACATTGTAACACAAGGATGGAGGAGACAAATGGGAGGTTGAAGTAAGCCACTGCTTACTTACGGAGGAGAGAAGCGAACTTCTTTGAATGCAGCTGTGAGCTTCTCTATGATCTGATTACATGAAGCCTGTTCATTCTGAGTCACTGCTTTGTCTCAACATCTTATCAACCCAGTTAAGAAACAATTCAAAACAACTCTTTTCCTGAGGGGGTTCCCTTTTTTTATGGTTGACATCAAAATATATTTGAACCCAATTACTAAAATGTCACATAAGGTTTAATGTTATTGTCATTCCAAGCGTTGCGCTAATGCAGTTTCATTAAAGCAGTAGTAGGTAGATATTAATGTCACACATTTATGCAACAATGTAGTCATTATTACATCATTATTATTATTTAGAAGGTGGAAGAGGGAGAAGAAGCACAGGGAGCCAGTCAGCTGTGTTGCAGGAGTCATGTTATCTCTCAGCTCAACTACTGAACCTTCCTCCTCGTTGGCCAAACACTACACAGGTGATCCTCACTGCTGATGCCAGACTTATTCACCTTACCAACCACTCAGTGTTCACCATCCCGCTCTGCCAATCCCATCATTGCTGATCCCTACATCCTCTTCCACTCTCAACCAATCTCTCCACTAACTTTCACCCCCCATCCGTCTCTGCCAATACCTCTACTGGCTTTCATCCCCCACCCCTCTCTGCCAATCCCTCCACTGGCTTCCATTCTCCGTCCCTCTGTGCCAATCCCTCCACTGGCTTCCAATCCCCGACCCTCAAAGCCAATCCCTTCATTGGTTTCCATTCCCCACTTTTCTCTGCCAATCCCTCCACTGGCTTCCATTCCTCGCTCTTCTCTGCCAATCCATCTACTGGCTTCCATTCCCCACCCCTCTCTGCCAATCCATCTACTGGCTTCCATTCCTTTACCCCTCTCACCCAATCCCTTCACTGGCTTCCATTCCCTGCCCCTCTAAACCAATCCCCCTATTGGCTTCCATCCTCTTTCTGCCAATCCCTCTACTGGCTACCATTTCCCACCCCTCTCTGCCAATCCCTTCACTAGCTTCCATTTCCCACCACTCTCTGCAAATCCTTCTATTGGCTTCCATGGCTTGCCCCTATCTGCCAGGTCCTCGGCCAGAGAGTCCCAGATTCCTAAGCTCTTAGCAACCTGTGACGCTCTGGCCGGTGTCCCGCCAAGCTAACTGTTGCCACTGATTGCTGACCAACCCCTACCCCACCGCGGTCATGTGCGCTGCCAACACTGCACCATTCCCGTACAGGCTGGACAGCTGAAATGAGGGTCCCTGCAGTGAAGCAGTGCTCATATTGTGTTGCAGCACATGAGCTCTCTATAGCAGCTCGGCCTTCTTAAATAACATTACATTAATCCTTCCAAAGGAGAAAAAAACCTAAAAGCTCTCAATGTTAATAATGACTTTTCTTAGGAACGTGCAGCTAGAAGAACAAGTCGAATTAGGAAGCGCTCGCTACTGTAAAATACCGACCCTGAGGACCTTCGTCACTATAGGAACCGGCGTCAGGATACACAACCGGGAACATACTGTCTATATATTCTTAAGATTGCCTGATTAACATTTAATTATTATTGCTGGTTTGCCTTATCACAGGTCTATTTATATTAAGGATAACAGTAATAAGAAGAGACTGCATATCAAACACAATGGGCTTAATAGCTATGAGGATTATTGAAGAGAAATCAAATTTCCATTTTGCCCTGTTACAGACATGTGGTCTCTTGAAACAGGAACAAGCACGGAACTAGTAACAGCCCGCTCTTAAAGGGAAACTACAGTGACTAGTTTTTCTGTCTGTCTAAACAGCCCCGATGCTGGCGACGTACACTGTACGTCGTCAGTCACGAAGGGGTTAAAGAATAACTTTAGGAATGACAAAACTGACCCTTGCAGTGGGGATAGCCCAGCACTGCAAGGGTTAAGTAGTTGTATTGTCTAGGGCAGGGCTCAAAATTTCAAGTCCTGAGCTACTAGCCAGGCCTTAAGAGTCACTAGCCACCAGTTGCCCCACCTAACCCTTACCCTGCCCCGGCCTTAACTCCGCCCCTAAACACACCCT
>NW_017306326.1:2573900-2575807 GCF_000935625.1 Nanorana parkeri | reverse complement strand
CTGGGCTGCAGGAGCCCAGAACTGACAGCCCAGGGACCGGAAGTGATGCAATCTGCATCGCTCCCGGTCCCATAGAACGGGGAGGGGATCGATGAACGGAAGTTCGTCGACCTCCTCCCCAGCTCCCCACGGACACAAAGATCGCCGGTCCCGGGCCCGTAGGAGGGGCAACGGAGCCCGGGAAGCACGGCGGGGTGTCCGGCGGGGGGGGGCGGCCCCTTCTTCGGGACGCAGAAGCGATCTGGCGACAGGTAAGTCGCCAGGATCGCTTCTGTTGTAAAGCCGACAGTCGGCTCTACAAGTTTAAACAGAGTCCCGGCGGCAAAAGTCGCCGGGAGTCTGTCTAAACAGCCCCGATGCTGGCGACGTACACTGTACGTCGTCAGTCACGAAGGGGTTAAAGAATAACTTTAGGAATGACAAAACTGACCCTTGCAGTGGGGATAGCCCAGCACTGCAAGGGTTAAGTAGTTGTATTGTCTAGGGCAGGGCTCAAAATTTCAAGTCCTGAGCTACTAGCCAGGCCTTAAGAGTCACTAGCCACCAGTTGCCCCACCTAACCCTTACCCTGCCCCGGCCTTAACTCCGCCCCTAAACACACCCTCTTAAATAATCTTATGATAATTCTTATCTTATGATAGTTGCCGCTTGTAAACGGCAAATTAGGGATTCCTACTGCAGGAAAACGCAACTTCCTGACACAGGAATCTCTAATCACACCTGAAATATACTGTAGGTGTGAATGGGGCCTAATATACACATACACTAAAGGTGCCCATACACCTGCTGATTATCGTACGATATGGACCGGTAGGATACAGACCGGTAGGATATTCGTGAGTGATCCCGCGATCGTACGATAATCGTCAGGTGTATGGGCAGCGACCGCTTCTACTGTAAGGTCGTACGACTTTTGTCTTCCAAGCACGCTGGAAAACCTGCCGAAAATCGTACGATTTTTGGCGGGTTGGTGGCGTGATCGGAAGACAAACGCCGCATGGTGTTTGTCAGCACTCAGCACTGCAATCGTCGGAAGCCCTCCGCTCAGCGGGGTAGGCTTGCGATTATCGCAAGTACGATCTGCCTGTCCAAGATGGGCAGATCGTATGAGATTTTAATGACCTTACAACCAGCCATAACTACTCATACCGTAAAGAACCCTTTCTTATGCTATTGGTGAAACTGTCTTAATATTTTACAATGCTGGCAGGAAGATTCTCAAGGAGTTTTTGTTCTGCAGGAAGGCCCCCGATGGCCTTGTGAAGTAATGACGTGCTCCTATATCCGGGAGTGGGGACGGAATTGCTGGCGAGAGGTGTCAGGAGCGGAGGAGTAGGCAGCGGCTCCCATCAGATGTGACAGGCTTACCCAGCCTGAAATCATCAGAGCGATTTCCTTGAAATCGTTTCAAAGTGGAGTGTCAGGAAGATGTCTGCATGCTGGATGACATCTCCTCTCAGTATGGTTTAATGACATCCATGGCTTGTCATCTACCCTCTTCATGCTTCACGAGTAATGGAAAGCTCCATGCATGTTTATGAAAGAGTCTGGGAAGGGAGAGATAGATGCAGATGCGAGGTGCTTGGAAACAGGCCGGGTCATGTGGCCATGTGTAGTGTGCTGAACACAGATTAACCGCTCGCTCCCCGGCACTGCGATCTCACATGGTGTTTGGACTGGGAGAAGGGTTCCAGGTGTACAATTTTTGGCCTTGCATATGAAATGACGTGAGAACATTCCAGCAGTTAAATAAAGATATTGTTAAAAAGAAGCTCCTCTCTTATTGTCTACATTCCTCACCCATATTCCAACCCTTTCATGTCCTCCAACTTTTCCTCTCCCACCTCCCCTCATCCTCTCCACTCCAAGCATCTCCAACCCTTTCCTGTCTTCCCCAACCTCTACCC
>NW_017306326.1:2571055-2573819 GCF_000935625.1 Nanorana parkeri | reverse complement strand
TTTTTAACCCCCCCCCCCCCCCCCCCCCCCCCACATTCTCTTCTCCTAACTCCATCCCCCTCCTGTCCATCATCTTTTCCTCTCCCACCTGCCCTCATCCTTTCCACTCCAAGCATCTCCAATCCTTTCCTGTCGTCCCCAACCACTACCCCCCCATCCTCTTCTCCTCACTCCAACCCTCTACTGTCCATCATTTTTTCTCCTTCCACCACCATCCTTTCCACACCACTCCAACCCTCTCCAGTGCCCTGATCTTCTCTTTTCCTACCCCTATCCTCCCCATGTCACTTTAAATAACTCCAACCCTCTCCTGTACCATAATTTTCTCCTCTCCCATTGCCCCACCCTCTCTGTCTCACTCCAACCCTCTGCTGTCCTACATACCTTCTCCCTTTCACCCCCCATCCAAACCTCTCTACTCCAAGCATCTTCAATCCTCTCCTGTCCCTCCATCTTGTCTTCTCCCACCACCCATCCTCTTCTACACATTCAAAGGCTCTCCAACCGTCTCCTGCCCCCCATTTTCTCTTATCCTACCCCCTCACCCCTATTCTCTCCTCCACACTTTAAGCTACTCCAACCCTCGCCTGTCCTTCCCACTTAAGCTCTCACATCCCCCCATCCTCTCCTCCTCACTCAATGTATTTCCAAAACTCTCCACCGGTCACCCCATCATCTCCTTTCCCACCCCATCTCTTCTCCCCCCACTCCAAGAATTTGCAACCCTCTTATGTCCTCCCTATCTTCTCCTCCCCCCATATGCTCTCCTCCATACTCCAAGAATTTCCAATCCTATACTGTCTTCCCATATTCTTCTCTACCACCCTCCTCCCCATCCTCTCCTCCTCACTCCAACCCTCTCCTGTCCCCCATCTTCTCTTCTCCAACCTCCATCCTCTCCATACCAGTCCAAACCCCTCCAACTCTCACCTGTCCCCTCATCTTCTCTTCCCCCAAAGCATTTGTAATGCTTTGCAGGCTCCAATGCAAAAAATGTATAAATGTAATTGTTTTACTGTATTAATGTTGATGCATTTATTATTATTTATTTTGTATTATCGTTATAGGTGGACTATGCCTTTAATGGATACAGAGCTGCATTCATTTGTGTCTTTTATATCTGCATGGAGATAAGCTTTAACAAATAAAAATACATTTTTCTTTAAGGACGGCTGTAAATCTCTGTTTTCTGTATTGTCAGCGCTCCGCTGCTTCCACCTGTATGGATTCCGTAAATCTTGGCGTCTCTAGTACGTTTCCTACAGAGACACGTTGGGGACTCCATGCTGAATTACAGGGGAAAGGAGGAGGGGGGTTGATGTTTATATGCAATATAAAATAACCTAATCATCATTGTCAGCCGGTGTCGGAGAGACGGCATCATATTTGGTCTAAACAGATTGTATTCTTCCTTATATTGTAAAGCAAACTGTTGGCGCTCTATAAATCCTGTATAATAATAATAATAATAATAATGCTATATAATATTTATATATGTTATTATTGTGATTACTATTATCAACTACCAAAGGGCATCTTTACCCCACTTCTCTACTAACCCCCCCACCCACCGCCGCACTGAAAGGGTTAAGTGCTCCTTTTGGTCTTGGGTGTAAAAGAAGATAAAGATATACTCACCTGATTCTCGGTTCCGCAATAGTGGCTGATCATCCCTCTTCCCCTCCACTATGGCTGTGGAATATCCCTCAGAGTCCTCGCATTCAATTCAATGCAAGTGAATGGATGTGATGACATCACAGGTCCTTAGACCACCGGAGCCTGGGGAAGAAGTGGCTACAGGTAAAGGTCCAGCAGCCAAGAGGGACTGAGGATCATGTGAGTATATCTTTTTTCTTTTCTTTAATTTTACACCAAAACAAACACTTAACCCTCACAATGCAGGAGCAGCCCCACTGTAAGGGTTCATTTTACAGCCATCATATCTATAGGAGGATATATTCTCCGGCTGTGTTTGGTATCCCGGAGATTCCTTATGAAACTCCTCAGCATATGTTATCCATACAAAACTCTGCACATGGAAGTGTCTGATGATGAGAAGCGCAGGGACTCCGCACACCTTCACTCATCACATCGCCTTTTTCCCTGGAATTTCCTCAGAGACAGCCGAGCACTGAAGCAGATGTCGGCTTCATTTCCTGGTGGCGTGTTCTACACGGTCTGGAGCCAAGCCAGCGTGAAGCAAATAAGAGCGCACCGTGACGCTGACAGGTAACAGGCGTGATGACAGAGCCCTTACGTGCCAGGAAGGAACATGTGAAGGTGAGGCATGTGACTGCGAAACAGATAAAAAATAGGATGGGGGGGACAGAGGGTGCAGCCAATGGATAGATAGATCGATAGATAGATAGATAGATAGATAGATAGATAGATAGATAGATAGATAGATAGATAGATAGATAGATAGATAGACACTATATTGCCAAAAAGTATTGGGCGCCTTTACACGCACATGACATTTAATGGCATCCCTGTCTTAGTCCGTAGGGTTCATTATTGAGTTGGCTCAACCTTTTGCCGCTATAACAGCTTCAACTCTTCTGGGAAGGGGCCACAAGGTTTAGGATTGTGTCTATGGGAATGTTGGACCATTGGTGAGGTCAGGTACTGATGTTGGACGAGAAGGCCGGGCTCGCAGTCTCCGCTCTAATGCATCCCAAAGGTGTTCTATGGGGTTGAGGTCAGGACTCTGTGCAGGCCAGTCACGTTCCTCCCCCCCAAACTCCCCCATCCATGTCTTTATGGA
>NW_017306326.1:2545601-2568141 GCF_000935625.1 Nanorana parkeri | reverse complement strand
CAGGTGACCGCGGAATATTTAGTAGCAAGGAAATGTCACGGATGGACTTATTGCACAGGTGACAACCTATCACGGTACCACGCTTGCAGTCACTGAACTCCTGAGAGCGACCCATTCTTTCACAAATGTTTGTAGAAGCGTCTACATGCCGAGGTGCTTGGAGGTGGCCATGGAGCCATGGAGGTGTTTGGAACACCTGAATCCAATGATTTGGAGGGGTTTCCTGATACTTTCGGCAATATAGTGTATAGAATTCTTTTGGATGGCACCATTGTCTGTTGCTCAGGCATCCCCCAGGGTCATCATCTACTTCCTGCATTGAGATGCCGGCTCATAGACAACACAATCATATACATTTTGGTGTTCTGCATCCTTCCACCTTGTGACTTTCTACAAAGTTACATTGTTGGAGTGTAATCACTGGTGGGGGAGGGGAGACTGAGGAAATGCTTCCTCCTGCCTGCAGCAGACTGATGACATCATCTCAGCCTAAACAAAGTCACTGACTGGAGGTCCAGGACTTTAATGATAAAAGGTGTAATCTTTGTGATAAATGATGCAGTCTCTGTACATATTGCAATGTCGGGATTTATTCACACAGAACAAACGTTCCTGGAGCTCGTGGGGAGAAAAAAAAAACCTGCCATGATGTAATTTTTAATCGGAGAAGGTTCCCGCTCTTACTGTTGGCACAGAGTACCGGCGGCATGGATTTTTTCCTCTGAGCTGGCACAATTGGTTTTGCTCCGTGCTCACCATCTGTATCAATAAGGATTTTCAATGACCATTTTGGTGCAAATATTTTTTCTGCGGCCCGCACAGATGCACGTAGCATTGTATGGATCAACTTAATTAATGTACGTGCAGGAAACAGGACGGCCGCCAAGACTAATCCCAGACCCGTATTTTTCTTTAACCCTCGCTGTCCTCGAACGTAACAAACGTTTCCTGGTGATCGTCTTATATTCAGCATTTATCCTGCTTCAAATACAAATGGACGGCTGGAGAAGATACATTTTGTTACTTTAGAGGAAGCCTGTAAAGAGATCCGCCATCCAGTCCATTTATATCTCTATCTCTGTGTTATCAGTCTCTGGGTTATTGCGGTGCTGTTGCTGAGAGTGAGATCCAGGTGGGAGGGTCTGACTTTCACAGTCACATGACCAGTCCCCGTGTTCTAATAAGAAAGATTGCACTGGTGTCTATCCTCCGTTTATTCTACTTCAGCTTACCCAGCATCCCTCAAGACGAACACCCCCTCCTCCGCCATGGATGGAATTTTCAATGACCATTGGTTCAGAGACTGATGTGTAGAGCACTGCAGTATATGTCAGAGCCATAGAAATATATAATGATAACTCTGCGTGACATTAAAGTGCCAGCTCTTCTGCTGCAGGGACTGATCTAACTGGCTTAGTATTCTTTGTACGATCTAACTGGCTTAGTATTCTTTGTACAGCGCTATGGAATATGTCAGAGCTATACAAATGTATAACAATAGTGTGTGACTGTGGGGGTAGGCATTAGAGTGTAAGCTCCCCTGGTGCAAAGACTGACTGGCTTATATACTGCGGTATATGTCAGAGTTAAATAAATGTATAATAATAGTGTGTGACTGTGACGAGGCATTAGAGTGTAAGCTCCTCTGGGACAGAGACTGATGTGACTGGCTCAATGTTCCCTGTACTGCACTGCGGTATATGCCAGAGCTATATAAATGTATAATAATAGTGTATGACTGTGAGGGGGACATTAGAGTGTAAGCTCCTCTGGTAGAGAGACTGATGCGATGGGCTCAGTAGTCTTTGTACAGCGCTGCAGCATATGTCAGAGCTATATAAATATATAATAATAGTATGTGACTTTGGGGGGACATTAGAGTGTAAGCTCCTCTGGTACAGCGATTGATGGCTGTGGCTGATGTGAAGGGCTCAGTAATCTTTGTACAGCACTGCAGCATATGTCAGAGCTATATAAATGTATAATTATAACTGTGTGTGACATTAAAGTGTCAGCTCTTCTGGGGCAGAAACTGGTGTGATTGGCTCAGTATCCTCTGTACAGCACTGTGGTATATGTCAGAGCTATATAAATGTATAATAATAATAGTGCGTGACTGTGGGGGGATATTAGAGTGTAAGCTCCTCTGGGACAGAGACTGATGTGACTGATGAGACTGATGTTGTACAGAGAACATTGTTCTCTGTTCAACACTGCGGTATATGTCAGAGCTATATAAATGTATAATAATAGTGTGTGACTGTGGGGGGGACATTAGAGTGTAAGCTCCTCTGGGACAGAGACTGATGTGACTGTGGGGGGACATTAGAGGGTAAGCTCCTCTGGGACAGAGACTGATGTGACTGATGAGACTGATGTTGTACAGAGAACATTGTTCTCTGTTCAACACTGCGGTATATGTCAGAGCTATATAAATGTATAATAATAGTGTGTGACTGTGCGGAGACATTAGAGTGTTAGCTCCTCTGTACAGAGACTGATGTGACTGGCTCAGTGTTCGCTGTACAGCACTGCGGTATATGTGAGAGCTATATACATGTATAATTTATTCAATAGTGTGTGACTGTGCGGAGACATTAGAGTGTTAGCTCCTCTGGGACAGACTGCCGTGACTGTCGCTTTGGTACTTGCACAGAGCTAATGGGCACATCTATATAAACAAGAGTGAAGGGACTGTGCTGCAGAGATTAGAGTGTTAGCTCCTCTGAGACAGACGTGGATGGGGCCGCTTGTATTTATGCGTCCGGACAATATAAACGCGGCCAATAAATCGCATTTCCTCCCATTTAGTTTGTTTCAAGTATGAAAATAAAGAAAACCTATCTGGGGTGCGTAGGATTTCCAGGTGTCGCGTGATAAGAATACTGCCGCATCTTACCCGGCGCAGATGGCCAGGAGAGTGTGATATAGAGCTCGGAGCATTGTGTTTTTTTCTATATTTATTCAGCTGGAAGCAAAAAAAAAGGGGAATTAGCACTTAGAAGAAGCTCATTCATTTTATCAGTCCAAACACGAAGTACAATTAGATAGAAGCTATGGCAATTAATCCCCTCTATTGAAACATTAATCAAGCCCGTTATGTGAAACAATTTATTTTATACACACGGATCCAACGTATGGATTGAGCCCAAGCGTTAAATGCCCGATGGGAAGTAGTCGCCGCTAGCTTGGCAAAAAGGGTTATTATTGTCGACCGGACTAGATGATGAAGACTGGAGCTGTTCCGCGAACAATCAAAGAGGTTACTGGTGTAGTTTGAAAGCTGGATTTGTTGCAACTAGCTTAGGAGGTGGTTGTCTCCTGGTAGATGATGGAGAGTTAGACTCTCCTGACAGTCCTTTTAATCCTTGAGGAACTCTTTTGGTGAGATCCCTGCTCTGAGTTGAGTTCTAAGGTCTACACACCTGCTGTGCCCATTATGAGAGGTGCCTACCATCTCTGAGCTGAGTTCCTAGGTCTGTACACCTACTCTGCACATTATCAGAGGTGCCTACCATCCTGCGTCGAGTTCCCAGGTCTGTACACATGCAGTGGCCATTATGAGGGGCTCCTACCATCCCTTTGGTGAGTTCCCACCTCTACATACCTGCTGTGCCCATTATGAGGGGTCCCCACCATCGTTTTGCTGGGTTCCCAGATCTGCACAACAGCTGTGACTAGGGATGCACCAATACCGATACTAGCATATGTATCGGTGCCGATACAGAGTATTTGGGCCAGTACACATACTCGCCCAAATGCCCCGATGCCTAGCCTGATACCCGAACTTCCAATATCAGGAAGCCTGGCAGCGAGTCATTACACGCTGCCCGGCTTCCTGTTTGGCTTGGAAGCCGGCTCCATGCACCTTCGTCACTTGGTGGAGACGGTTTGCCTGCTAATCAGAAAGCTAGGTGGCGAATAATGACACGCCGCCTGGCTTCCTAAATGGGACTTCTGGTATTGGTATTCGGTATCGGCAAGTACAAAAAAACAAATATTGATACTTAAAAACAAAGTACAAAAAAAACAGTATCGGTGCATCATTTTGCTGGATTCCCAGCTCTGCACACCTGCTGTGCCCATTATTAGGGGTCCCTACCATCTCTATGCTGAGTTCCCAGCTCTGCACATCTGCTGTGCCCATTATGAGGGGTCCCCAGCATTCCTGTGCTGAGTTCCTGGGTCTGTACACCTGCTGTGCCCATTATGAGGGGTTTCCACCATCCTTTTGCTGGGTTCCCTGGTCTGCATACCTGCTGTACCCACTATGAGGGACCCCTACCATCTCTATGTTGAGTCCCTGGGTTTGCACATCTGTTGTGCCCATTATGACAGGTTTCTACCATCTCTGCTGGATTTTATACTTATTTTATACCATGAAGAATCTGACACGGGGAGGCGATGGGATACACAAAGGTAGGGAGGTGCACCCAAAACACCAAGGTGGACATGGACAGAGCTGGGAATTATGGCAGAAAGATTGCATTGCTGGAGCATGAAGACATACAAGAAGCCAGGGACTGACTCACCCCACCAAGTTCAAATCATAAGAAAAATATGACTTTTGAGTGGAGTGATCCTTTAAGGTACTAAAATTTTAACCTACTTGAAAATAGCAACATACAAGACTTGGTCCGGGTAACCTGCAGCTATGAAATGGATTCCAAACCTCAACAGCAACAGAACAGTAAACAGGATGAAACAACAGCCTTCCAGGATGTAGGCAATTAATTGCAATGTTGACATTTTTACAGAGTAGTTATGCCGTCCCTGCTGACACAGCCAACTGCCTGATACCGAGCAATGTAGGCACATGACGGGGGTCATTATTTTTCAGTCATTCAAGTAGATCTAAACTCAATAACTACAACCTCAAATGATTTATAACATTATCATGTAATCATAAAAAACATTTTCAATGCTTTTAAATTTGCAGCTTCCATTAGAATTATCCCTGGTGATCCTACCTAGTTCAGGCTCTTCCTGCTTTATTGCCTCAGGTGGCATCTCATTGGGTCATGTGGAAGGTAGCAGATGTGCCCACTGTCCCCTTTCTGGCCAAAGCATCCCAGGTTGCTAAGAGCTCTCAGCAACCTGGAGCGCTCAGGTCACCATCCCGCCCAGCTTACTGACGTCACGGGTTGCCAGGTGCTGAGCGGGATGCTCTAGCTGGCGTCCAACCAAACTCCTGACAACCAGTGATGTCAGTGAGCTGGGTGTGGCAGGAGGCAGAGGTACTATGCACCACCAGCACCCCCCAATCCCCACGGTAACTTGCAACCACCAGAATCTTCCCAAACCAGTAACATACACCCCCCCCTTAGGGAACATACACCTACTTTTTTTTCAGGGTCCTTCTAACCCTCTTGTATTGAATTGCATTGTCACTGTAATGTCTCCCTTTATATTGTAAAGTGCTGCGCAAATTGTTTGCACAATATAAATGATTAATAATAATAATACTAATAATAATAATATTAATAATTTTAACACTGATATGAGACCAATGTAACAATAATGTTTATACCTTGCAAATGGTCACAAAGGTCTATCACTATTACCATGAGGCTTGCAGCTCTTAACGTGGCCTCGGATAAATCTATTTTTGGTATTTTAGGAGAATCAGTGCCACAGTCGATCTATTTTGGTGACTGAACATGTCTGCCTAACATCTGAATCCCCGTTCTGAGCAGGATGAGGTAAGACGTGTCATGTATGGAGCAGACATACCTCTGATCACTCTGTCACACAGCTCTCCCTGGCTTCATCCTCCCCGTACTCACTGTGAGCTCACCGAGCATATAATTGCTTGTTTATGGGGTTGTGACTATATATAGAGAAGGACGGGGGAAAGAGACATGGAAAAAGAGAGACACACAGGGACAGAAGGAGATGGAGACAGAGGTGGCTATTTATATAAATGACTAGATTAGCTCTTTTACCCAATATGTTATTGTCCCACAGGATGTAAGCAGAAGACCCCAAAGGTCCCCAACTGCTTTTCATCCAGACACTGGTGAGACAGGAATATACACCAGGCCATACACCAGTAGAATTTCCTTAGAAAATGTTCAGTTTCGGAACGTTGGTTCAATTTTCGAATGGTTGGTGGGGTCTAATCAACGTTCATGGTCTACCATAGTGATAAGGAAAATTGGAGGAGCAGAATGAAAAATTGTTCCTGTTTCTTATTGGAAAGCCCAAAATTCTAACCGTGAATGTGATTTTCCTTCGGGAAACATCGTACATATTGTGCCAGGCATTAAGGAAACCGGTTTAATACGTCTAGGATTCCATTCCAATAGCTGGTCTGGAGGACTTTCTTGAGGGCCTTTAAACAAAATGAGTTGACTCAATGATGGCAAGATCCAATGCTCTGACAATTTCCAACGAACTTTCAAACAGTGTATGGCCACCGTCAGAACATCCACTCTCTGTTTGTTTAGCCAGTTGGGCTTTAATAGTCTGAGGTTAAGTGAGCAATGCAGTCTTTTTTACTATTTTTACTTGTAGGTAAATAAATACAAATTAAAAATTGTTTAAAAATTTAGGTTTGGATAGAGTAGTGACAAGTTCGAACCTCTGTCAGGTCATCTGTGCCCTGGCTCATGATTATTCTGCTCACTGCCTGTCCTGTACAATCCTGTTGTGCCAAACGGAAAGTCCGATTTTTTTTTCCTGCCCCCTGCCCCTTTCAGCAAATATGGAACACTGTTCCCTAAATAAAATATACCCTCAGTCCTGGCCTCTGACTGCTCAAAGGGGTATGGGTGACATTGCATTACTAAGGGTACCCCCTATGGCTCGAGGAGGTACGGGTGACATTACTGTGCCTTCCGATAGAGCTGAGAGCCTGAAACCCCACAAGAATGGACTCCTATATTTGACTGGCATGCATTCTTGTGGGATTCCAAACTCCTAGCACTGCCGGTACCTGGGACTCCTGAAGGTGTCTAAGCCTGGGGCCATGCTATTTTATGTTTTGGCAAACGGTGTGTTTACAAATGTCCTTTTATTACCTTTTGTGTTGGGGGTGACAGGGGACTAGTAAAAAAGCGGACCTTCCGCTCGGTATGTAAGCTCCGCTTTAACCTGCTGGCATCAGCACCCTGGACAGGGCACCTGATATTTCTAACCATTGCATGATTGGTTGATATTAACTGGTGGAAGAGTCACCTATCAGTGACAATCCTAAAAACTGAAAAAGCTATTGCATGCAGGCGAATCAAATCATCTGTAGAGGAAAGACTGAGGAGGAGAAGGGGGAAGTAAAGGCAAGAGGAAAAAGGGAATGGAAGGAAGGCAAGACAAAAGACAGGGAGGAAGGAATGACTGAAAGAAGATAAAGAAAGGGCAGATGAAGGGATGAAGGAGGGAAGGGAGTGAGAGAGAGAGAGAGAGAGAGGAGAGAGGGGGCGGGGAAGACAGAAGAGAGAGAGAGAGAAAGAGAAAGTGAGAGAAGAGAGGGGAAGAGAGGAGAGAGATGGGAAAGACAGAAGAGAGGGTGAGAGGGGAAAGACAGAAGAGAGGGTGAGAGGGGAAAGACAGAAGAGAGAGAGAGGGGAGCGGAAAGAGAGAGAGAGAGGAATATAGAAGGAAAGGAGGAAAAAGGAAATAGACGGGGAAGGAAGATCGCTCAGGTCATGCAAGCTTTATTGTATCAGTTCTCATTGCACGCTCTTTAAATGGTTTGATTCGCACCATATCCTCTTTCACAAACCCCAAATCCCTCAGTTCTAAAGACTGTAAATAGGCCACAGAGATCCTAGGAGCCGCACTAAATCCTGGAGTCCGTGTGGCCCCCTGGAGCCCAGACCACACAATAATAGTCTCATTTAAGATTTGATCATGGGCCATCTTTTTCCAATGAGTGCAGCAAAGGGATGAAAGGAGCGGCTCACCATCTGCTGGAGGAAACAATGGTAATATCGGCTGCGTGGCTGCATCTGGCTAGGGGAGGCTGAGCCAGGAAAGCGGAGTGCGGAGAATGCCCAGAACACTTTAACACCCGTGTACTGTAAAGGTTTAAAAATGTAGCACTTAAAAGGTAAAAAAAATGCTGGTCACCCCATTTAAAGAACACCCATCTGCTTGTAGGTAGGGGTTTTATTTCAGAGGTGAGATCCTAAAATAATGAAATACATTCAATGACCATGTTCCTCAATGAGGAGGCAACAGAAGAGTCAGTGATATGGAAGCCCAGAACTTCCACTCTCGTTGCTCCATTAAAAAGTCAAGAGACCTCACTTAAGAGAATCTCCCTGCCAATTGCTATCCATTCCTTTCTGTCCGGGTGGCTACTGCACCCCATTTCTTTTATAGGTAACACAGGGACAGGAAGTAAAGGAGAATTTCCCCAATAGGGTCACAGGCAGAAAAAAATTAATGGCAGAAAATGAACTTTTCTTCTCTCTAGCCAAAGATTTCTCCAGCTGATCCCTGTCAGGGTTGCTTTAAATTAGAACTCTAAACACACAGATGAAATACAGCCAGTCGTGAGATTTACACAGCTCTTCCATAAAGCACAGTCCATTTTGGCAGGTGGGATGATAGAGACGAGCTTTGGGTTCAGGTTGACCATGATTTCAATTGTTCTCAGTTCACCGAATGGGCAAAGGCTTTGGCCACATTGACCACCAGCCGAACCTTTGTCTGGGACCAAGCAACCAATGGCGCTGTGCAACCGGCACATCATTTTTGGCTGATTAGTGACTGGGCCACAGAGGGTCATTACTACCACATCTCCTCAACCCTAGTTTACGTAGTAGAACCTTTTCTGTTGCCTTATTATTTATCCTGAGGCTGTGATGCGAGGAACCCTAACTCTCTGTTAAAACTGAGAGAGTGAAACCAGGGTTCCATACCTGAGAAGCCTCCGCAGCTGCGATCCTCACTACTACAGTCCATTCAGGCGTTACACATTGGTTGCAAGGACAGGGACTGGTAAACCAAAGCAACCAATGACACTGTGGGTTGAACAAACGTCCAACAAACCAAACCCAGGATAGCTTGCTCATTGCTACAGATGGCCTGTTTTTTTTTTTCTCTACTGCAGTAAGAAAACACATATGGGGCTTGCCCCTCCCTCAGCCTGTGATTGGACAGTGAAAGGAGAAGCAGCAGGCTGATGAGCTCATCTTTCCATCCCTCTGCTCTCTCCTCCTATTAGCATGTTCGTTGTAAGCACTTTGGCACAACAAATTGGCCCCTTGTGCTGCTTCTCGCTCTCCCAGTCTGAGCTCTGCCAGGTCAAATTCAAATACTTAATTTGCCAGCATTTTAAAAAAAAATGAACAATGTATTAATTAGCACAGCGCTGCATTAATCTATATATTTTCTATCTGCCTGGTGTTCATCGTTAAAGAGAGGGTTTGTAGATTATTGAACTGGCTACGGCGTTATGGCATGGCATACTTTTAGCTGCCTGTGAAGCTTTGCAGAGTTCTTCCATAACAAGGCCATATAAGTGCTCGGCATGCAGCTTTATTGTACAGATCCCGCTGCTTAGCAATAACATATAGGATGTAGGTCTGCGTAACTTATCTCCCCCCTGTGTAATGTAACCCTCCATCCTTCACGTAAGTCGGACCCGGGGTGAGTTATATAGCTATTATATTATAAGCAGGCTTGATGAAGAGCCCCCGCGGGCTGTATATCCTCCCAGTGGCAGCTCGTAATATGCCTATTCCCTTGTAAATTTACAGGATTTGGGGGGTGCAGGGAGACTATAGAGGGGATTTGGCAGAATTACAGTGTTGTGGTGCTCTCGGAGCAGCAGGAGACCCGCTGCATGAAGTGCATATACAGAACAGAGTTGTGCGCTGCGAGAACATGTTTATTGCTCAATAACCGTGTTTCTGGAACATAAAATGGGACAAAAGAGGTTAAACTCAAATGCTGTTCATCTAGAATGGGCACAAAAAAGGAGCCAGTATTCCAGCCATTGAGGTACTAAAAGTCTCAGCTTAGCCTTGGCTGGTCTGGTGTAATTGTCAGACCTTGGGCTGGATTAACACCTTGGAGTGGGCAGTTCCATGCCATTTTAAAGAACTCCAGGTTCTAGGTTAAAAAGTTGACCCTTGCAATGGGAATACCCCCATTATACAAGGGTTAACTGCTCCTTTTTGGTCTTGGGACCGGAATAAAGAAGATATACTGACCTGATTCTTGGTCCTGCAATGGTCAGCACTTACGTTTCCCCCCTTTGGTATGTCCCTCGGCAGTGTCACGTGTAAGCAAGTGAATGGACTGCATGAGATATAATGACATCATGGGTCCTTAGACCGGATCAGGTCAGTATTTTTTTTTTAATTTGAGCCCCTAGAGATAAATAAGCAGTTACCCCAGCACGGCAAGGGTTAACTTTTTACATTTCTGTAGTTCCCCTTTTAGATATGTTACCAACATTTATGCCTATTCACGCCCTGCCATTGTCATCTGTAGGATCCTCAATGCAAAAAATGGGCAACTCATCAACATATCACACAAATGTGAACTATCGTCATCTAAACTCGAGGCCCCCTTTCCCATTGAGAATCTTTGGGATGTGCTGGAGAAGACTTTACACAGTGGTCCGACTCTCCCATCATCATTACAAGATCTTGGTGAAAAATGAATGCAACTCTGGATGGAAAATAAAGTTGTGACATTGCATAAGCTTATCGAAACGTTGCCACGGCGAATGGCATGCCGTAATCAAAACTAAAGGAGATCCAACAAAATATTAGAGTGTGTGACTTGTTTTTTTGGCCAGGCAGTGTATGTGATCAAATGTTTTTCACCTATCTACAAGGCATCACATTATTGGTGCCAAAGACTTGTGACAAAACGCCATAAAAAAAATCCAGGTTGCCCTGGAATACGTTGTCATTACAACCGCCAAACCAGCAATATTTGTACAATTTGTCCAAACTCCCGAGTCGGCTTACTGGCCTCTTGTAAAAACGTTGTCTTTTTTAGTTACCGTTTTATCATTAAACCAACTACAAAGACTTGGTCAGAAACAGGTGTACCCCTGGCTCCCAAAACGCTCCTGTTAAATCGATGGGTAACTACAAATCATTAAAAGAAGTTTTAAATCCACTAGTCAGAAGAGGAGCTCAGAAGTTCAATATTTACAGCTGCCTCTCTTTTTTTCCCTTTCTTTAACCGGCTTTCCAGCTGAACGAAAACACCATCTTAATTACAAATTTGTTTTGGACACCAGCTGTTAGTAAAACATCCTCGGGCTGATTTTTTTCCCCGTGAACCGGTTGCTGATGAATATTCTCTTTTAAATTAAGGGCCGTAAGTGTGGCTGGTGGGAGGAGCAGGGAGCCATGGTCCATGAAAGGTGTGCAAAAGCTCCAAAGTCTGACATCTAACGGGATGCTTTTAAGGCGAGAGCCTGGCAGTAGATGAAAGACTCCCTCACGCTCTTGAAGTTGCATTGAGTCTACACAACAAATATTGGTCGGTGGAATGTAAAGGATATAGCGGGTTGGAAAAGGCTTTCAAAGGTATATTTTATGCCGGGGATAAAACTCAACACGTGAAATTGGCGTAGTGGAATATTTATTAGACCTCTAACAAGTGAGCCGCTCACATTGGCTGTTCCATTGTATCTTCAACAAAGGACGTTTTGAATGCACAGACTGTTAACTCAAAGAAAACCTCTTGTGAATTCGAAAAATAACATAGAAATTGAGCCTATATGGGACTTTTAAGGTACATTGCATACATATATATATATATATATAGCCTTGCTGAAAACAGTTACCACCTGGATTTAGCTAAGCAAATAGGTGAGATCTATAGGGGTTGCTTCAGGTCTAGGTTCAACGGTATGTGCCACAAAAAAAGGAGATCAGCTGCCGACCTGAATATACTGAATGACCAGGTTTTCCCATCAATGGATTTTTTATCCCTCATGGCACACTGGCCTAATTCCTAGATGACAATGCCAGCATTCAATGGACTCAGATTGTAATAGAGTGGTTCAGGGGGCATGAGACATCATTGTCACACATGGATTGGCCACCACTAAGTCCAGACCTTAACCCCATTGAGAATCTTTGGAATGTGCTGGAGAAGACTTTAGGCAGTGGTCCGACTCTCCCATCATCACTACAAGATCTTGGTGAAAAATGAATGCAGCTCTGGACAGAAATTAATCATTGTATAAGCTTATTGAAACAGTACCACAATGAGAATAATGATAATCCATAGTTTATTTTCACTTAAAAAAACCAAACATATACTCTCTGATGTTATATATACAGAGTACCTTAAAAGTACCATATAGGCTAATTTTCTATGTGTTGTAACTTACTAGCAATGTTGGTGCCCCCTACATAGGTAAATAACCTTCCCAGACATTAAACCTTTAGAATTAAAAAATGTACCCCTCCCAGCACCCCCCTTGCCTCTTAGTTACATAGTATTTGAGGATGAAAAAAGACACTGGTCCATCAAGGAGTTCATTTTTTGGGATCCTCAGCTTTCCAAGGATACCACAAATCATTCTTTGGAAATCAGGGTGTAAGGTAAGTATTTTTGTACTTTGTTTCCCAAAATGTGCTCCAGATACATCCAAATCTCTAAAAAAATGAATCTTCTCCAGCATGGAGGAGAAAAACATTCTTGGGGTATTCGGATCCTCAACTTTCCCAGGATCTTGCTCCAGCATGGTGTAGGAGTGCATTCATCCAGTATTTGGGATCCTCAAATTTCTGAAGATCCTGGGAGAAGAACCAATGACATCACCCTTGAGTATACGTCACCCTATGAGTATAACGTAGTATGTTGTAGTTTGTTCTTCCAAATATTTCCCTTAAACATTGCATTTCCTTTTGTGGGGGGAAGGGATAAGACTTTGTATTTAAAATGCAAGGAGTGCTTTAAATTTGTGATTGAGGTGAAAGGGTTCACTCAAAAATGTAATGAAATCTTGAGTAAAATGGCACCTTAGTCTGGTTGCCATGGGCATGCTGGCTTATCTTGGATGGTATTTTGGATAATGTTGGCTTCCAAATCCATTGGTAGGCCATTCCAGTTTCCCTGCACCTTCCAGGTTTTTATTGACTTCTGTGTTCAAACTCGGGGGATTCATCCTCATTTCCTGGCAGAGGTTCCAGAACTTCTTACTCTACTTACTTTAACTTCAACTGAGAATAATGGTGACATGCAATTTGACCAAGTGCGCCCAAACTTTTGTGTGCCACCGTAGACAGACAGATCAATACACATAACAAAGTACACCATGAATCTCAGCGAAAGAGACGTGGCAGACAGTGTGCCGAATGAATCTTCCATCCCACCATGGTACAAGACGTGCGCGATACAGAAAGGCGGAATAATCTGTGCATCCGGCTTGGCTCTCTATATAGCCCACGCTATTAATAGAATGCTCTCTCTCCGCTGACGGTACCTTGTCTGTTGCTCTATATTTGATGGCATTCAGAAGTGCAGCCAGGCGTGTGATGACAGAGGAGAGGAGCCGGGGCTATCGCTGCAGCTCCATACTCCACCGTAGTGCGCACATGTCAGCTCTCAAGTGATAAATCCATCTTTTGCCTGTCACTGTCACGCCGAACTTCAGACAGAGGGAGATGGGCCTGTCAGCTCGCCTCCCTGTAACACCCACATAGTTTCTCTAGAACTGGCCTGTTGCCTTAATTAACTCTCTCTCTCTCTGGCAGGATTCACATGCACAGGTTGGACTTTGGTTGCCAAGATATACATTTTATTCTCATCGTTTGAGTAAACGTGAAAAAAAGATTCCGTACTGCTTTTCCCCTTACATTGATTAGTCGCATCAACTTCTGTTCTAGGAATCTTCTGTCCCTTGTAGAGGACCTTGTTTCACATTGGCTGCCTGTATAACAGTGTATAGGCAGCCAATGTGAAACAAGGTCCTCTGCCACCCAAGGCGAAGATGCCAACATTGACCCATCCTCCCTAAGCTGAAAACCAACATGCTTGCACGTCCGCACATACAGTGGCCGCCTCAGGGCACAGAAATCGCAGCCGGCGTGCCCCTGGGTTTCCACCTCCCATGGAAAACTGTACGAAATGGGGAGATTGGACAATTTAGTCATAAAGAGCGGCAGGTTTTTCATTAACATCGTGACAACCAAAATATATTCTGGGAACTAAGCTAGCACATAGCTCAACAAATTGTGGATTTTATTATGCGGTTTCTGCCTTTCACAAAGGCGTTTAAATCACATTTCTAGTACGGAGTGTGGTGATATTTCTTTTTTTAAATTAATATATTAATTATTTTGTAAAATTGTGTATTTTTTTGTTTTGAAATGCTACAGATATTAACAAAATAGATGGAAAGTGAAAAAGGTAATAGAGCAGAACGGAAAAAAAATAGTTAAGGGGAAAAAAAAGGAGATACTAGGATCTAATTAGGGTTAGCTCAGAGTTAACAAGTGATTAAATGGGATAAAATATATTCTGGACATGTGCGATTTGTTTCGTTCCCAATCAAAATTCGTACAAATTTTCAGAAATTTGGACACTGTAAGAATCGTTCTGCGCATGCCCAGAATGACGTGCATCCCTATGCGCATGTCCGGAAGACCCATTCTCAGGGTCAAAGGGTAAACAAGCGTAATACATGCGTGCGCATGCTCATCGGAAGTCTCCTTGGACAGGAAGTGACATCATGAAGCCCTATTTAAACTGATCCAGAGCACATCTCCTTTGCTGTTTGATCCTCAGCTATTCCTGTGTTATTTGCTCCTGTGATCCCTTGAATTCCTGTTTATTGACCCGGCTTTCCTTGACCATTCTTCTGCCTGCTGATTATACCTGCTTGTCCCCCCGGCTTTGACATCTGCTTGTTTCTGACTCTGCTTTTGGCTCCTGATTCTGTACTGCTTTCTTCTGATTGGCTTGACTCCGGCTTGTGACCCCCTGCCTCCTGCTTCGGTACCTCGTCTGCATCTGGTTTCCTACCATCCAGGCACCAGTGCTACCTGGTGTCCTTCTTTCCCTGTCCCCATCTCCAGGGAAGTTGGACACGGGACACAAGAGACGCCACCTCTCCATCTGGTCTCACTCCAGGTACGTGACAGACACATCCGAATTTCCGAATCCCAATGCATCCGAATGCGTTCGAATCCAAATTTTCATTTCCGAATTTTGGATCCCGTCCAAATTTCGTTCAAATACAAAATTGAATCGGACATGTGACTTTTCTGGCCAATCAGATTTGTTTTTCGGTTTAATGCATCCGAATGGGTCTGCATTCAGGAGCTCCCAATGGCCATTCGGGTTTGGGAGCCTCAGGTTTAGTTTTATGTATATATGGGTCACAATGTTGCTGCTACGAATATTCGTTCGTAATATAGAATACTACTTATATATACATAATACTAAAACTGATGCTCCAAGACCTGAATAGAGTCTGAATTTCCGAAAAGCATTCGGGTCTGGAAGCCTCAGCTTTAATATGGTTCCCAGACCCGTATTGCTTTCTGGAGCTCCCGAATGCAATTAGGAAATTCAGATCCCGAATGCCATTCGGGTCTAGGAGCTTCAGCTTTAGTATTAATATCTGTATTTGTTTTTCTGTGGTATTCGCAAGGAATATTCGTAAACTCATTCGAAACTAACGAAAATTCGGATTACGTCCGAATCCGAAAACTCGAACCAAATTGAATTTCAGATCCGAATCCCAAAACAACGAAATATCAAAACCGAACCAAATTTTTCCACAGCTTACATGTCTAATGTATTCTAATATTTTTTTTTCAGTCCTATATACAGAATGGCTATGAGTGGTCA
The DNA here is from genome assembly GCF_000935625.1 of Nanorana parkeri. Classification (NCBI taxonomy): domain Eukaryota; kingdom Metazoa; phylum Chordata; class Amphibia; order Anura; family Dicroglossidae; genus Nanorana; species Nanorana parkeri. Next base: position 2,552,358 of record NW_017306326.1, on the reverse strand, counting down.
CACAGAGCAGGACCTCACAGATTACCCCAAAAAAGCGGTGTCCCCACTACTATAGCATCTGATTGTGGTACCTCTCCAGAGCTACAGACAGGCACATACTATAGAGATAATATGGTACAACGGGGACACCCAATTATGAGCCTATGATTCTGCAGAATCCTACTCCACCCATCTGTGTTTCCTGCTCTCACATTATACACACCCATGATCACTTCGAGTCAATGTACATTTGTTCACCGCACAGAAGATGGAAAGCCCATAAACTGAACCTGATTGAAGCTTAAAGGAGAACTTCAGACACAAGTTTTATTAACTTTTGCAGTGGGGGTTACCCCTGCACTGCACCGGTTAACTGCTCGTTTGGTCTAGGTGCTAAAATTAAAACAGTTATATTCACCTGCTCCTCAGAGCCAGCTTGGCTTAAACTGGACCTTCCAGCCTTGCTCCCCCTCTGCTGCCGTGGTCTAAGGATCCTCGAGTAATCACATCTAATACACTATGTAAAGGACATGAGGATGACGGAGGAGATGCGCCGACCAGCTTGGAGGATCGGGTGAGGATAACTTTTTTTATTTTAGCATCTAGATTTAAAAAAAAAATCCCTTAACCCTTGAGTGTGGGGTTTAATAAAAGCTTTGCCCGGAATTCTTCTTTAAAACTGGTGATCTGTCAGTAACACTGATGGCATGCACACACCTAGAGATGTCCTCACATGTGCTCAGTAGGCAGAGCTCCTCAGAAGCCTCAGATCCCAGGATGCTCTGTTATGCAAATAGCGACTTCAGATCCTGAAGTCACACTCAGAACCGCCCCTGCCCAATTTTTGCATTTTGTCATTGGTTTACAACTGTGATTTGTGGCTTCGCTACATATAAATAACCACCGGAGGGAAATAAAGATACAATACTAGAGCACAATAGCAAGAAAAATGTAACATCCAGTACAAAATGCATTTCATGCTAAATAACGACTGTCAGGTATTGTTAAAACTAAAACGTGTATTCACTAAAAGTATATTATATTTTTTTTTTTTAAAGATTAAATTCACCTATTTCACGAGTTATACATTTGACATGTCTGTTGACATGTAATTGTATCCTTGATATTTATTAATATATCTCTTTTCATTCTCTTCATGCATTCCTTGCACATTCACTGGTTGTACATGGATGCTTCCCCTATATTTACAGAACAAAACAGGCCAGGAATTCTCCCTAACCTGAGTGTAAATTCTTCAATTAACACTGACAGCGGCCTCAGAGGATAATCAATGTAGCCAGAGAAATCAACTCTAAGTCCCACCCACGTAACATCAGAATCAGAAAGGATTATAGATACAAATGCATAACAGCAATTCAGATAAAGGGTAGAGGAAACATAGAAATTATATGTATCAGCAAATTCTGAAGCTTGTGGTCTGTAAAAGTCGAGTTCCCCTTAAAGAAACATTCCCCGCACTGATGAACCTTAACCAGGCAGAAAGAGAATTGTCTTACTTCGTTGAGGGGAAAACCATTAAGCTGAAATATACATTTCTTGCTCTGTGTTTCTCATATTACATTGACTTAGCTCAGTGGCCCTCAGCAGATCCCATGTCTGAATCATGATTTGTCAGCGCTCCCTCATCAGTTCCTAACTGATGGCAAATGATACACGAAGACCTCATTAGATATGGAGTGATCCTGATTTCCTCAGTGCCTGCCAAGATTGGCTTGGGGGGGAAGGGAGGGGGGGGGCTATGCAACCATGTCTTGCTGTATGGAGTTATACATATCTGTTGACAAGTGGCTTCTGGTAGTGAGATGAGTACATACAAGGCAGATTGGGCCTGTTCTGTCTGAACATCAAACATGGACCAGTTTGCTTAGAGAACTGGTAAAGTAGCCCAAAGGAACTCACTGAATGACTGTCTACATTATCCTTGCAAGATAGGTGCACGTATACTCTATATTTGTACAGCTGTACAGCAGTTCAGAACCCTATTGGAGGTCTCCTGTTGGGACTTTCACGGACAGCTGTCCGGGGATTAGATCCTCAAGGGTTAATCAGATATATTCTATGTTCATGGAGATATGATGTGGAGCAGACAGTTGATTTCTGGATGAGCATATTATCCTGTGAGTCTTTCCTGATCGTGTGTGTGCTAATGGAATGCTGAATATTCCTTGATCGCTACCATACACATGCAATATATAAATCGTTTTCAAACGGCAGCATTAAGGATTTTATGAATGATGCTGGTTTCCAACTTGACATACCCGCTGATATGTCTACTCTATAGCGGACTTTGATGCTTGTGGGGGTCCATATACATTATTTATTTGATTTATCCTGTCTTATGGAAAGCCGAGTGTAAAATAGCTTCTCATGTCATTTTAAAAGTTTGTTTGATATTTATATTTAATAAATTATGTGTATCTTTGCATACAGATTTAATGTATTGCATTTAATGATATCAAGGTGGGACCTCCTTGTAGGGGACCTGTGGAAATAGTTCAGTCCAAAGGAACCCTTCATTCCCCTGTGTAAAATTATCATGCTTGGATGTACTAAGGGTGTTCTTTTTATGATAGCACATGAGAACGTAAGTATATGTGAGAACGTAACTATATATGTCCTACCTAATAGGGACAAACACAAATTGAATTTTTACATTTTCTAAAATTTCAGCAAAAATAAGTCGATTTCGGTGAAATTTGGCAATTTTAGCAACATACATGATAATTAATGAAGTAGGCAATATTCAAGAGGTTTTGATTTTTTTTAAAGAGTACAATGAGCTTTAAATAGTTCCTGAGGTTTACAAAATCTTCTTTTAAATGTCCTGGACCTGTCCTTGTGCCAAAAAAATGGCCCCTCTTTACCTAATTTTTTTTTACATCTATGTAAAAATAGATGCATTGTAATAAAATGCTTCTGAGAGCCACAGCTAACCACAGTGTATGAAGTTTTGTTTACATTTTAATAATCACCAAGCGTGTGTTTCTGCTGATCTGTGTCGAAAAAGCTGCACAGTAGGAGCTTGATAGACCGATTAGGCACTCAGATGTCAAAATGACAGCAGGCCATGCTAAATACGATGGTGTATACTCAATTGGGAAGAACTTTAGGATGCTGTTGGGGAAGGAGCGAAGTCCCCCTGTTTCCTGGAGTGGAACCCAATAGCAGGGAACAATACCAGAAGGAGAGTCCAGGCTGAGGTACAAGATAGGATGATCCAAAAAGCATTGTCAGAGTACAGTCTTGGTCGAGGCAGGCAGTGAGTATCATAAACGGTGAGACAAGCCAGGGGTCCATAACCAGGAGATCCAAATAGCAGGGAAGGAAGGCAGGAAACAGGAAATGAGGCATCGTAGCTGCTTTGGGAATAACAGAATAACTCAGCAACAAGTCTTGGCTCTGGCTGGAATTTAAACCCAACAGGGGCCAGCAACGCCCCCGTTGTCTGGGAAACAAGGAAGCCACAGGTCCTTGGGAACCAATGGGATGGCTAGGAGAGAAGGAGTGCTGGCATGGCCCTCCCTGGCAATGATCAACACCTGAGGCGACTAAGAAGCCACGGCAGTGCCACATGCATGCACCCGCAACCTGCCGCCGCTGGGCACCAAACCACACCAAGAAGGACTCTACAATCTCCGCCGTACCCATCGGACCCCAGGTAAGAGGGCACTCCTGGTTCCACGACAGATGCACAAGGTATGTCCCAGGTCCATAACTGGATAAAACAAACCTATCCCCTACCAAACCTCTCTAATGGTCCTTCAAAGTGATGACCCTGCTCGATGTCCAATAGAAAGTCCCAGGAGAAGACTGGGCAGCCCTTGACTTATTTAGCAAGAGTCAAAACTTGTGAGAAACTTTTCTACATTGTATAGCGAGCTCCTACATATGTTGACTACATATACTTAAGATGAAGCAGAAGACTAAAAAGCAAAGAGCTCATTATGCAAACCTTAACGATTCCGGAGAAAGAAGAGTCCATCCATTCACACCTATCCGTTGGTCACTGAAGCCATTCATCATGCTCCAAAAGCAAGAGGTAGGAAACGGGAGGACAAGGGCCTCCCCTATTTCTGGTCCTAAGGCCCCTAATATACCAGCCAGAGTTTGTATTCTCCCCACCGATAACAATGTCAGGGTTCTGGCAGATGTAAGAATTGTAGCTCAGGCAAGCAAAAAAGCCTGTGGGGGTTTTCGGCGCCAGCTTGGATGCAGAGAGCCTACAACCCTTAACCAGCTTAGTACAACCAAATGCCTAGAGAAAAATATTTGGTACAAACGTTAATGCTAATAGCGTACATATTATTTTGAGACCTCGGCTACATTTTTAGAGTGTCTGTTTGTAAAGTTTTCTGGAAAACTGCAGTTTCATACTTATACTTTGTCACGGTGAAAAATGACTGCAAAAACCTATTAGTTGCTGACTAAAATATTCCCTTAACTGTCACAATGTTATATTAAAACTGAATCTGCTTAAGAAAACTATTTAGTATTTTTTAAATCACCGATACAGCAGCGAACCGACCACAAAATCTGCATCACTTCAAGATGTTATTATTGCGTTACCACGCTCATGGACAATTGTGTTTTATATAGGGGAGTCTAAGCCTCCTGGCTGAAGGAAAATTTTCAGCTAGAGTGTTATTGACATAGAAAGATGAAGAGCTGCCAATCTCCTTGTCAGTCTTTAGAAGATCTCTATAGAAGAAAAGCTTATGGTTCCCATTGAGTGTCTGTCAGGGTACTAGGGGGCTTACCTCTCCTCGGGGTGGCCATGTGCGGCGGGGGGCACGGATTCCCCTTCCTGGCAGGACCCCTGGTACCAGGATAGTGGGTACGCATGCGCGACAAGTGCGCGTGCGCGGTGGACAGGCTGCGCGCGCAGGCACGGGGACATGCACGTAGTGCACCTGTTACTGGTGTCAGGTGTGATCCTTGCTGGGAGAGGTTCCCAGCACACACCCTCTGCCCCTCTCTCGCCATTGGCTCCTGATGGAGAGGCTACCTGGTTGCCTCGGTAGCCGGGGAGTGGTCTCAATCCTCCACTGAGTATAAAAGCCCAGTCAGAACCCTGGCTCATTGCTGAGTTATTCTATCCCTATGGTGTGATCTCCCAGCTCCCTGTGCCTTGAACCTGTCTTTATTCCTGAACCTCTGCTTGGACTCTTGATTACCGACCCTTTGGCTTACCCTTCCGTTACTGAAACTAGCTGCCTGCCTCGACCCGGATTGGACCTGACTATTCTTCTTGGATTATCCCTGTGTACCACGACCTCGGACTTTGGCTTGCCGCCCCTGCCAAGGGGTTCCACTCACGGCACAGCCGTACCCCCCTGACAGTATCTACGCAATAAAAAATGGGTTTAGCGCCTATTAGATATCTGCTTATAAGAACCCCAAAGGTTCTGACATTTCTTCAATATTCAAGAGATTTCATCAAAATGTAATCATTTTAGGAGAATGGATTGGAGTCAATGAGAAAGTTGTTTTTTTTTAAAAATTTCGGTAATTTTTCCTTAATATAGTAAAAAAATAAAACCCCCAGTGGTGAATAAATACCACCAAAAGAAAGCTCTATCTGTCCCCAAAAAAGGGTATAAAATTCATTTCAGTACAGCGCTGCATGACGGAATAAATGTCAGTCAAAGTACCGCAGCGCTGAATACTGAAAAATGGCCTGGATGGGAAGGGGGTTTAACACCGCGGATGTCAACTGGTTAAGGTGCTATGGGCTTTAAATGGTTCCTGAAGTACCCTGGATCTGTTCTTGTGCCAAAAATGGCCCCTCATTAGCCGTATTCAGGGCTGTCCCTAGGTGAATCACTGCCTGTGGCATTGTTGCTGCGTGTGGGAGGGGAGTTTGGTTGTGGATGTCAGGGAATGGTTACATGGGGGGTGGCATGCATGGTTGTTGTTCGAAGGGGCGGGCAGCAGGCCCATACCACCATGCCAGTGGCTCCGTCCAGGCTCCTGCTCAACTCACTGACATCACTGGTTGCCAGGAGCTATGTGGGACGCAAGTCAGAGCATCCCTGCTCAGCTCCTATCAACCAGTGATGTCAGTGAGCTGGGCGGGAAGCCACACCGCACGGAGCGTCATAGGGTGCTAACAGCTCTTGGCAACCTGAGACACTGTGCCCCCCCCCCACCACCTGTTCCCCAACTGTTCTCCAACCTGAGACAACCGCCTCAATATAGGGACATCCCTGGCCTTATTATGAATGAATTATGAAGGCGAGAGTACACAAATGATGATTAAATATACCTAAAAAATATATATAATGACTGAGAACACTAAAATACCCAACAGAGTTTCCAAAAGACTTTCAAACTCTTTCTAAAACTTAAACAGTACAAGTGTAGAAACGGTTGTCTGTACCATCACTTGGGTCATACTAGGCATGAGGTTGTGGTCCGCCACTTCCATAAGTTGGCTGTGAACCTCCAGGATTCGAGAATTTTGCAAATCGCAAATATTTGACCAAAAACTTTGCATGTGTACGCAAGAAATAATGAACAACCCAGAGTGCAGTGTATAGCCTTTGTCCCTGGTCAGATGAGTCTCGGGACCCCGAAAGTCTCCTTAAAGAGAACCTGTCACCACTTACTGTATGTGCTATCACATATTGGGCTTTTGATAGCATTGCAAATAAATAATACAATAAAATAAATTTAAAAAATAATAATAATAAAAAAACAAAAATACATTTTTTTTAAAAAGGTTAAAAAAATTAAGTTATTGAAAGTGATAAAAAAG
>NW_017306326.1:2539077-2545381 GCF_000935625.1 Nanorana parkeri | reverse complement strand
ATATATATGAATCTCAAATAACATAAGAGCATTTAAAAATGTTTGAATAATTTTTCACATGTAAATGTAAAAGTTAGGTTATTCTAAAACATTTCCCTTATACCTCCATATACTGTATAACCTTGAATACCCCCTGCCTAGCTAGTTAATACAACATTACAATCCATACTGTTGACAACAGTACAACATAATATTCTAGGATTAGCTTATTTCCACTCGTTAATTCTGATTCCTGCAGTGGGATGAGGATGGCTCAATGTGGATCTACGAGGCCCCACCCACTACAGGCTGCCTCATAAAACTACAAGAGGGGTCGGAGCTACAAGGCGAGAGCAGCAGTGATTGATCTTTATTGCAGGAAGGGGCGGAGACAACACCGGTCACCCTGCACAAGGAGAGAGAGCGGCAGTGAACGGTCTTTATTACAGGAGGGGGCAGAGACAAGACCGGTCACCCTGCACAAGGAGGGAGAACAGCAGTGACCAGTCTTTATTACAGGAAGCTCCTCACACTGGATTACTGCACAGATCTGGAAGAAATACACAAACCTCACCAAGTTTCCACTCACATGGCTCTTGTATGAGGACAATATATGCTGATCCCGGAGTTCAGCTTTAAAAGGTAATTCTGGGGCCTCCAGGTGGTCGTAACTATTGTCTGCCAATAATTACCTCCATAGATGAGACATTAATATTGCTTTTACCATTATGTTTTACTATAATGTCAATAAATACTCACAAGCTACCATAAACAGATCAGTGTCACATCTCATGTAATTATTCTGGCTCCATTCTCCTCTAATCAGATTATTATTCTCTATATAATCATAATTCATAATCTATCCTGGTTGTTAAACATGATTCAGACTCCCTAAAGCTCAGCTCCAGGCATTGCTCTGCCTCTAGATAGGCAGAGCCAGCTGTCACTCACACAGCTGGGCGGATCCCGATCTCTGTTGCAGTTATGTAACACTGGCATGCCTTGTCCCTCCCCCAACCTGTGACTGAACCGTGAAATGAGAAGCAGCAGGCTGATAAGCTTATCTATCTGCCACTCTGCTCTTTCCTACTATCGGCATGTTCCTTGTAAGTGTTGCAAATGCAACAACACATGCTAATATAATAATATAATAATATTAGCCCCATTAAGGAAGCCAGGCGGCGTCTAATGACTCACCACCTGGCTTCCCGATTAGCTGGGAAGTCGTCTCCATGCTCCCTCGTCACCAGGTGATGAGGAAGCATGGAGGCATGGCCAACCAGGAAGTCGGGCGCCGTGTAATGCCCGACTTCCTGATTAGTCAAAAAGCTTGCCAATCATGAAGCCGGGAAACGCGTCATTACACGCTGTCCAGCTTCCTGATTGTCCGGAAAGCCATCTCCATGCTCCCTCATCACTTGTGACGAGGGAGCATGAAGCCGGCTTGCATATGCAGTTCTAGCCGACCTGTGACAATGAGACTGTCACAGGTCGGCTCAGTAGATCGGGAGGTGAGGGAACACATACCGGCGTTCGCTCACCTCTCAATCCTGTCACGGCTCTCTGCCGTGACAGGGGAGGGGCTGGATTCCCCCCTCCCCGCTCTGATCCGCCAGCGCTGACTGGCGGATCGGACGGGGGAGGGGGCGGGTACAGCTGGCTCTGTCTCTAGATAGGCAGAGCCAGCTGTCAGTCACGTAGCTGGGCGGATCCCGGCATAATTGTTGGGATCCGCTTCAGCTGCGGCGTCTCAGTATACCGCGAGCTACAGCTCGCGGTATACTGAGCCTAGGGTGACGGGAGGACGCTAGTTTGTGTCCGACCGTTACCCTAAGGAGAACTATGGGGAAAAGACTTAGCCCCATAGTTCTCCTTTAAGCATTCCTCAAGATCTCAGTGCTTCATCTAAACACATAAGCACGATCGGATTGGCTACTTGTGCTGTTTCTTCCTTTCCCAGGCTGAGCTCTGCTGTACAGAGGCCAATACCAAGCCAAGCTCAGGTACTTACACTGCTTGCTATTATATAATATATATGTAATGATGTATTCCTGCATATAGAGTTGGATTAATCTGCGTCTTGTAGTTCAGATTTAAGAGAGGAACGCCAGGTACAAGGTACTAGGTTTATTAATACTGTGCTGCGTAGCATTGAGCGTCTGGTTAGGTGGAGATGTTTTAATGAATTAACAGCTGAACACTCTGCGCAAATGGAAAGGCTTCAATGGACATTGCAGGAATCAAACTTCTATGTCTACCAAGAACATAATCTGGAAACCCAAAGGCAGCACTCAGAGCTTAATATGATAAAAAAAAGAGCTTCAGAAGATCACGCTGGATATAATCAAAACAATATACATATTCGTGTTCTTGATATTATTTAATTTCATGAGAGCATACAATTTTTTTTTAAAATCTTTAAAAGCACAACTAAACCACAGTGAACCATCCAAGAGGCACCTTGGGGAAACCATCTGATAAAAGTGAACAACATGACCCTAGAGCTAGCTTTGTAGTGGGCTTCAAGCTAAATTCAAAGCTGGTCTCATCGCAGTGGCTTGAGGCAGGAACATTTTTGAAAGATTGGTTACAGCTCCCTAGGTCTTTCCGGAGCCAACATCAAAAACCATTGATATCTTTTCAATCTACAGAAGCCAGGAAACAAATAATAAATGAGGGAGAGAGGAAATAAAACTGAGTGTATTTGTCATAAAAAGAAAGTCAACTACAGTTTGGCAAACCATGTTGCCCTTCACGGTTAGCCAGCAGATGCGTTTAAGCATACTGGATGGGATTGTCCTAACTTGGTTGCCACCTGCCCACTTTGTACTAGGCTACAAGCTAGACATGTAAACTGTGGAAAAATTCGGTTCAATTCGGTTATTTTGGGATTCAGATCTGAAATTCAATTCGGTCCGAGTTTCAGATTAGGACTAAATCAGAATTTCGTTAGTTTCGGATGAGTTTACGAAAATTTGTTGTGAATACCACAGAAAACCATATACAGATATTATTACTAAAGCTCAGGCTCCTCGACCCGAATGGCATTCGGGAGTCCGAATTTCCGAATTGCATTAGAGAGCTCCTGAATGCCATTCGGGTCTGGGAGCCATATACATATATTACTAATGTCTGGGAGCCATAGTACTAAAGCTGAGGCTCCCAGACCCAAATGGCATTTAGGAGCAACCAAAAGCAATTTGGGAATTCAGATCCCGAATGCCATTCGGGTCTGGGAGCCATATACATATATTACTAAAGCTGAGGTTCCCAGACCCCAATGGCATTCGGGAGCTCCCCAATGCCATAGGGAAATTCAGATCCTGAATGCTATTTGGGCCTAGGAGCCTCAGCTTTAGCATTGCATATACTGTACATGGTTCTCATGTTGCCGTAACGAAAACACATCTGATTGGCCAGAAAAGTCACATGTCCGATTCAGTTTCGTTTTTAAACTACGGACGGAATCCGAAATTTGGAAACGGAAATTCGGATTCAGACACATTTGGATGCATTGGGATTCGGAAATTCAGATGTGTCCGAATGTCCAAATTTCGGACAGTTCGTCCGAATTTTGATATTCGGGAACAAAACGAATTGCACATGTCTACTACCAGCTGTTCCAAAACAGGGGAATGATATCTCCTGTCCAAATGATACAATGGAGATGTCCCTGCCATCGGGAAAATTATAGTTAAAAAAGCTAAAAGAACGGGTACACATCCAGGAGGACCTCCTGCAAAACCATTTGAAGGTGACCCTTCAGCAAGTGGTCTTCAAGCAGAATTCAATCAGTGTCATCAATGTGCCTCTATCAAGAATGGTTACTTACTGCTTCCTTACATCTCTTAAAAGCCCCATCACACTATCAATGTCCTTCCACTTTTCAGAAGCCCGGAAACTAAAACTAAAGTGAAGAAATACAAAAACGAGTTTATTTGCCACGAGGAAAGTCATCAACAACTTGGCTGACGCAAATGCTTTCTTAGGCTAGCCAATGGATGAGTCAGTGCTGGTGGGATGCCCGAAAGCGGTCACCACTGTTCCATAAAAAAAAACAAAAAAAAACAATTTTCATTAAACACATCAGCATCTGCTTGGAGCAGTTGTCTAAAGAAGGTACCATGTGACTCCAAATCAAGATTTATGATGGTCCTCAAGCTAAATTCAAGGCGTATGTCATCTCACAGAAAGGCAGAAGGGTTTCTGCGGCACCTTTTGTCGCTTTCAGAGCCATCAGTAGAACCAAGATTCCCTTTCACTCTTTTTGGAAGCCATTAAATAAAAAAGGCTGAAACATTTAGATTGAATACATTTGTTGCAAGAGGGAATCAATGACTGTTGGGCCATTATAACTGCCTCTCTCGGCTGAGGATGTGATACCTTTGATTACAGTCATTGGGGTTTTTTTTCAACAAAGTCAGCATCTCAATGCTTTCACTTTAGAATATAAGTACATTTCCATTTAAACTGTAGTTACATTGAAGAGTGCAACAGGCTACTTAGTGTACTTAGCGTAACTCCAGCCAAACTTTCTGTTATATATAAAGTGGAGAACTTTTCTCAATGCTTTCATGCTGTCTCTGGAACAAGAAGGAATGGAACTTTCCCCCTCTGCTTAAAAATGTGCTTTATACTGCTGTGACCCTGTTTAGCGTGATTACACTCGGATTGTTCAATCACCATTAGGGATGCACTGATACCGATACTAGTATCGGTGCTGGTACCGAGTATTTGGGCGAGTACTTGTACTCGCCCAAATGCTCAGATACTTTTCCTGATACTGGAACTTCCTCTGACCAAGTGTTGCAAGGAAACATGGAGCCGGGAAGCTGGTTCCGTGCTGTGTGGCTGGCTCGATGCTGATTGGCCGGGAAGCCGGCTTCCCAGCCAATCAGTGTCAAGCCGGCCAAACAAATCTGATAATATGGCGACATGACCCCTACCCTGCAGGCACCTCATTCCCCTCATATAGATGCTTAGCAGCATTCATTAGCGTACCAGTCATTCGGCCAGCTGGGCAGACACCGCTCTCCAAGGTCACTGGGATCACCACAGAAAACCATATACAGGTATTAATACTAAAGCTGAATCTCCAAGACCCAAATGGCATTCGGGATCCGGTTTTTCCGAACTGCATTCGGGAGCTCCAGAATGCCATTCAGGTCTGGGAGCCATATACATATATTACTAAAGCTGAGGCTCTCAGTTCCGAAGGCATTCAGGAGCTCACGAATGCAATTCGGAAATTCGGATCCCGAAAAGCCATTCGGGTCTAGGAGCCTTAGCTTTAGTATTTGTATATATGTATATATATATATATATATATATATATATATATATATATATATATATATATATATATATATATATATATATATATATATATATATATATATATATAAATAATACTGTATATGGCTCCCATGTTGCCGTAATGGAAATTCGTGTTCAGACCCATTCAGATGCATTAAACCCAAAAACACATCTGATTGGCCAGAAAAGTCACAAGTCAGATTTGGTTTTGTTTTTAAACAACGGGATCCAAAATCCAGAAACGGAAATTTGGATTCGGACACATTCAGATGCATTGGGATTCAGAAATTCCAAATGTCTGAATTTCGGAAAATTCATCGCAATTTTGATTCGGAACGACACAAATCGCACATGTCTAGTTGTCAACGGGACCCGAGATAGCAATAAAAAACAACAGTTGTTCTATTCCTCCCCATTCTATCCAAAACTGGAAAAAAATAAAATTGGATCTGGACACTTTAACCCCTCCCCGTTCTGTCCAAAATAAAAAAATGCATCTGCTTGAGTTCCATTTCGAGCTTCTGTACATATAAAGCAAGTTTGTGGGCAGCACAGTGGCGTAGTGGTTAGTGCTTCTGCCTTGCGAACCAGGCACTGGTTCGAATCCGGTTTCCTCCCACACTTAGCCTTCCTAAGTGTGGGAGGAAACTGGAGTACCCAGAGGAAACCCACACAAGCACAAGAAAACTCTCTGGTTTCCGCCCACACTCCAAAGACATGCTGGATGGTTAATTGGCTCCTCCCTAAGTTGACCTACTATGTGTGATAGGGACCTTAGATTGTAAGCTCCTTGAGAGTAGTGAATGTGCAATGTGTAAATTGTTGGCTTCTTTGCAAGGTGGGAGAATGTTTGAGTGTGTCTATAGCTTGATAAGTTCTTTGGAAGCCAACACTTATACAACACCATCTATATTCCTCTCCTCTTTGAAAGCCAAACAATGAGCAAAACAGAGGAAAACAGAACAACCCCCCCCCCCCCACTATTATCGTCATATGAGGATACTAACAA
>NW_017306326.1:2523721-2538976 GCF_000935625.1 Nanorana parkeri | reverse complement strand
CCCCCCCCCCCCCCAACTATATTCGTCATATGAGGATATTAACAACGGCTTGGCCCGAGAATGCTGTCTTTCTCATCTGACCAATAGAAGAGCTTGAGCACCACTTCTTTGTCCAGAAGTGGTCACCTTGGGCCACTTTTCCACTATCTCACCAGCTGTTCCAAACACGAGGGACCGAAACGGCCTACCCTGACATTACGATGGAGGAGTTAGTGCCGTTGCCTTGCGTCTGTTCAAGCTAAAATGGGTCCAGGGAGAATATTCCCATCCAAGACTTCCATTTTCGTGCCCGGACATTGGCCAATTTCAGTTCACGAGCCGCAGAAAAGCCCATACAACACCAAATGGTCACTAGAGGTATACTCCCAAATTACATTATACATTCTCTACTTTTTTCCTGGATGGACTCCCAGAACCTTTAAAATATTCAGCCTTCTTAAACAATAACGGAATTTAAGCCTACGCAGGATATGGACTTAAAATATTCCCCGCGGTGTTGCTGGAATTCAGATCAATGTCTAATGTTTTTCTTTTTTTTTTTTCTCTCTAAAGGAGAAAATTCTTACAACCACTTAAGTCATTCTATATTTCATGAGTCGAGCTGAAGTTTTCCCGTCGAGCTGCTAACACGTATAGAAAGGCTAAGCCGAGTGCAGCATTGAAGTCATCCAAGGGACTCCCCCTCGGGTGTCAAGGAATTGCATTTACAACTGCCCCCCGCCTGCCTTGTCACATGAAAAGTGACATGTTTTTTTTTTCACTTCCACATTTCGGGTGTGAATTAAATCCTTGCTGTCCTTTCTGTTCTCAAGGAGAAAGCCTGGTACGGCCATCAAAAGGACTGCCTAATTTGGCGCTACAAGCTCAGCGAGAGGTTTCAGCACAAAGCTGCACGAGGTGTTAGTGTCACACGTAAAATAAAAAGAGAACATGCTAATAAAGCCCCGCGGCATGAAGGAGGCCAAGGCGAGGCCAGCTGATGTGATCGAAGCTTAAAGCGTATGTTAGAGCAAAACATATTTTGTACATCTCGGCCATACGTGCACTTTTACCCGTGTTTTATCCCTTTAAACACGCTGCAAACGTAGCAAAATAACTACGGACAATCAAAAGTTGTTTGCCACTTCCAAGTCTGTAAGGTACTTACGAGAAAGTCATCCCGGGTTAATGCGATTGCCCTGCAGTGTGTTCCTGTCCTTAGGCTTAAGGACAAATATGCTCTTAATAATAAGCGTGCGCGTATTGGATTCCTTAGCTCGCTGCGCACGCTTTTTGCGTGCGCACGCACGCTCAGTGACGTCTGATCCACTATAAAGTCAGTGTGAGTCCTGAATCCATTGTGGAATGGTCTCAGCTGTATCCTGTTTCTTGTCCCCTGATCCTGCTGCTTGGCTTTCCTTTGTTCTGACCCGGCTATATCTCTGACTCTGCTTCCAATTACCGACTTGGCACTTCAACCTGGCAACTGGCTTCCTTGTGTTCGATCCTGGCTTGTGACCCCCCGACTAGGCTGTGTTTTCTCAACTTGGCACCTTATTTGTGCAAGTGTTCTGCTATGCATGGCCCTGGCTTGTGACCTCGACTACGTTCCTGATTCATCTGTGACAGACACTGGGCTTTCCTACTTGGACTCTGTGCGTTGTCTCTTCAAGTCAGCTCCAGCCCATTACCCCACACTGTTGCCCAGCCTGTGGCCCAGTCCATGCCATTACTGTTCTAAGATCAACACACTCAAATTCAGAAGCCGTGTTTACCAACGCATCAGCACTCGTGCGTCCCCGAGTCCCCACTCCTCCTGTCATCATCTCCAGGGGAGTTGGACTAGTGGTGCAAGGGTAGCCCTCTGGTCGGCTCAGTCTCCACCCAGGTACGTTACAACGCCCTTTGTGTTAGGTCACTCCCTTGGGCCAAAGCCAAGCAGGGGCTCATCCTAACCCAGGACTACCCAGAAGATCTAGACTCCTACAAAAAGACCTCTCCACGGCAAGAATGGAGTTATGAATTCCTGCAATGGGACCTTGCCAGGGCAAGCATGAAGTCTAGAACGCCTATAGTAAAACCTTGCCAAGGCAAGAATGGGTTTGTCAACTCCTGCAGTGAGAACCTTGCCAGGGCAAGAATTAAGTCTAGAACTCCTGCAGTGAGACATCGCCAACAAAGCCCCCAATGCATATCAAAAACTAGCAGGTCGCTTAGCCCACCAGGCCACACCTATAGCTGAAGGATCACATCCAGGTGGAGCGAACCCTTTAAATACATCTTTACTCAGAGCTGCAAATCCATCCGAGCAACAACAGCCAAGACACTTTCCGAGCTGAACGCCTGAAATGCAGTTACTCTGCTCAGTAGTTTATGTGTTTAACTTTTCACCTTTGGGAACTTCCGCTATAGAGCGGAGCCGGTCTGATTAGCGCGATCCTCCTTTAGCCTGTTTGCACAAGCACAAGTCTTGTCAAATTATCGCTAAGCGAAAACTAATTAGTAAGCAGTGGCCAACACGGCATCTAGCTGTGGGCCCGAAAAGGAGGCTGTCTGCTTTCCAGACTCAACACTGCGACCCCACTAGGATGATCCCTTCGGGAGCCACTCAGCCTTGGTCTGCCGACACACATCCCGTTGTTCCTAATTAACCTCTAGAGCACTTTTCTCGTTTCTGTTTCCTGGTTTGTTTTTTATTCCTCTCCTTCCCCATTATTTCAATTGGCGCTCCTTCCCCGTAGTTACACAGACGTGCACGCGTTTCAGACAAGAGGATAACGCTATCAAAGTAGGACACGTTTAAAGAGGATCTGTCACCTTGGAACGGTTTGTATACTAGATTTGCCAATTTCAGAACTAGCTGGCTCTTTCTTACGGCAGAAGTTGGCTTTCGGCTCAGAGTTTGGCCCGCCGAAGGGGGAGTACACACGGGCGCTTTATATATTTATTTATTGTATTCTTAGCTTTAAACGCAAGCTTACAAGAGCATCGCGTTCAGCAAGAATTTGCAAAGGATTTAAAAGGCTTTCTGGAAGCCTTACCTTAAAGTTGGAGTTTAATCTACTTACATTTTGCCTTTTTCCTCCCACTTTCTGGTTCAAATTGTTGTGCTTATAGGCTTCCATTAGGACTTTATCAAGTGAGATTTAAAGGGCAAGTTTGTTTTGCTCATATTTTGCCTTCCGTGGTTGCTGTTGCCCCCTCCCTCCCAATCCATCAACATGCTTTTGGACATTTTCTGCTTTCATTACGTATCCAATTTTAGACCCAGTGATGTCATCACTAGGTCCCTATGCTTCTTTATGCAATGCAGGCAGGTGATGGCTTGTGGGAAGGACTGACAGTGTGTTGGTGGGAGGGACTGACAGGGTGCTGGTGGGAGTGACTGACAGGGCGCTGGTGGGAGGGGCTGGCAGGGTGCTGTACATAGCCTCAGTAGTCCTCTCAAGAGTCCTCAGCCCTGATGCAAGCAGTGGGCTGGCTCTTGGGAGGAGTTTTGCACAATGATTTTGCATTATGCTATTTCTCTCTCACTGAAAGTCTATAAGTCATTTCTGGCCTCACTGAAAAAAAAAAAAAACACAAGACTAACTGGGCTTATCTCAACGATCCCTACCGTAGATGCACACCCCATCATTAAAAAAAACCTCATAGAAGCTTTCATACGTTCTTGTCATTTCAACAAGCTATTTTTAAATCAGCATATTTTCCTACCTGGAGGTCCCCGCTTAGGCCCTTCCTGTGATAGGGTGACAACGCTGTGTCCCTGTTTCCCAATTGGGCTCCTGCATTGTCACCCTGTCAAATGGAAGTCTGACGGTGGCTACAAGTGGCCATTTCAGCACTGGTTACAAGGTTCATCAGGAAACCCTCCCTGAGAAAAACTGTGCACCCAAAGGGGACACAAATTCTTGTGACAGCTGTGCAGGAGGGAATATATCCTTGCATTGGAGAGATCCCTTCTTCCTTCCTTTTGTGTCTCCGGGGCAGGAAGTGTAAGTAAATCTCCCTGATAGGACCAGAACAGATAAAGGGTCTTTTATCAGCATTTGCTAATCACGTTCTGTGATATACAGATGGCCACTAGAGGGAGCAATTACAAATCTGTATATACAATATAATCATAAAAGTAATAAACAACAATTCAGTAAAATTCACATCAGGAAATACTTTCAGGTGAACATAACATGGTTACACTCCAAATTGTGTGTGCACCGAAAACAGGGTAACATATCACTTTAAAGTGACATTAAACCCTCAGATTTTTTAACATAAAACAATAGTGTAATGTGCGCCTTACTGTAATCCATGGTTGTTTCCCTTCTCTTTGCTGCTCTTCCTTTTAAATCCGTATCTCTTCTGGGAGAAAACTTCTGTTTTGCAGCAGACTGCCTTATCTCAGGAATGGATACACGGTGTCTGTGTATAGGTTTGTAACCTGAGCCAGCACTACAGGAAGAGGCCCTGAGCTGAAAAGGGAAGTTCTCCCCAAACATGAGAAGACATGAGGATTTAAAAGGAAGAGCAGCAAAGAGAAGGGAAACAACCATGGATTACAGTAAGGCGCACATTACAGTCTGAGGGTTTAATATCACTTTAATCTACATGGTGGCAGCCAAGTGTGGTCATTACATATGAAAACCACACTTCCTGTTTAAAGTGAGCTTAAAGTCAAGCTATTAGGGATGCACCGATACTGGTATTTTGGTACTCGCCGATACCGAATACCAAGTACCGGAAGCCCCATTCAGGAAGCCAGGCGACGTGTAATGACTCGCCACCCGGCTTCCCGATTAGCAGGAAAGCCGCCTCCATGCTCCTCGTCACTAGGTGATGAGAAAGTATGGAGCCGGCTTTCTGGCCAATCAGGAAGCCGGGCGCCGTGTAATGACGTGACGCCCGGCTTCCTGATTGGCCGGGAAGCCAGCTCCATGCTCCCTTGTCTTCCCAGGCAAATTAGAAAGCCGGGGGTCGCATTATTACATGGCGTCCTGATTGGCCAGCTAAGCTTCCCGACCAATCAGGAAGCCGGGCAGCGTGTAGTGAAGCGATGCCCGGCTTCCTGATACCGGAAGTATTGGGCTAGTATAGTTATCGGTGCATCCCTACAAGCTATTTCAAATGCTGATGAAATCACATACAATGAATGCTGCTCCCCGTTGTTTAAAAGTTTTAGCTTCCTGTAGAATTAGCACTGACTCTGATATCCTGTTTTAGGGGTGGCTCCTTTCACTTGCAGGGTCCTATGGAGCCATCCTTGTGTGTGCTAGTAAGTTGTGTCTTTCCAAACACACAGCCACAGCAAGGCAAACAAATCCCCTCCCTTCTCACTCCTTTCTCCTCCCTCCTCCGTGCTGGTAGATGAACAGCTGCTGGAGTCTTCTCTGCCCCGTGTACCGGACAGGAAGTTCAGGGACGCTGAGCTGAGAGAGTTGGAGCTGTTCAGAAACATGGGCAAAAATGTTAAGAAATACTTTGCTGGGCAATGAATATTCATTTAAACTGGATACAGTATTGAGAAAAAAGTTTGAGCCTTTATTAGTACTTTAAAGGAGAACTATGGGGTCAGGGTTTTGCAGTGATCGTTCTTTACCCCTCCCCTCTCTCGGCACCAGCCAAACATATTGCGTAGCAGTCAGACAGCAGGACCGCCCAGCCTGGTATATAGAACATTGCGGTGATTCTACGGAATAGTATATGAAATATTCCCAGGGACATATAGGAACAGCAAAGAAAAAAAAAAGGTGCGCATGTAAAAAATCACTCCGCCGGCTCAATTCCGCAGCAGTTCCCCTTTAAATCGTACGCGCTCCTTCTTCTTTCAGCGTTTCCCCAGCAGGTTTCCGCGAGCCATGTGCGGAATAAAAAAATATAATAAGTGTAATTGACTTTAGCCTACACCTGCTCATAAATAAATGTATAAGCGGGGAAATAGGCGCACGGTTGAAGCGGAGCGGGCTCGGAGGATTACACCGGGGTCTGAATCAACCTCCGCGCTGGAAGAAATGAGATCATTCCCTTTATTGTTCAACGTTTTCCATTCCCTTTAACCCCTCGGGCTCCCCTATGCTGGCCATGCACGGGGCGATAAGTCAGGCCGTTTTCACCCCTCTGAACCACCTTTTCAAAACAAGTATGACGGAACGGGTCAAGGCGAACCTACCACCAACATTCTGGACTGATGGCAGTGTTGGTACTAGAATCTGTTGGTGATCAGGTTATTCTGATGTTTTTAGATACTTTATGGTTGAAAAAGTTGTGCATATGGTTTCCATTAGACCAGGGGTGGGCAACCTTGCCACTGCAACTGTCGTGGGACTAAAAGTCCCAGTGTTCTGACTCTGATCGTTGTATTAGCGATTTATCCCTTGATGAGACCTCTCTGCCCGGCCTGTATAAGCAGGTATAATCACTGCGGACAATCCTTATCAGATAGCTCAGGGGTAAGCAACCTTGGCTCTCCAGCTGTGCTGAAACTACAAATCCCATAAGGCATTGCATACCACAGACAGGCATGACTCCCAGTGGCATGATGGTATTTGTAGTTTCAGCACAGCTGGAGAGCCAAGGTTGCCTACTCATGAGATAGCTGAACTCACCAAATACATTTTCCATCCATGAAGAGCTTTATTGCTTGCAGCAGGTTACAACAGACAACAGGATACACAGATGAATGAACAGATGGTATTTGAAGGTCAAGGATGATGTTTCCAAGCTAGCATGTACATGTGCTCCTGCTATAGGTACCCATGACACTAAACGGCTACTTGGAGAAGAAGGGCGGTACATTACACACAAGGGGAGGGAATACAGGAAATATGGTGCAATGACCAAAACGCCCACAAGATGGCAGTATAATAACCAGCTATACAACTACTATATTACATGGCTGCATGGAGTGCTTTTCACTCACCTCATAGTTTTAGCCGACCTGTGACAATGAGACTGTCACAGGTTGGCTCAGTAGATCGGGAGGTGAGGGAACACATACCGGCGTTCGCTTACCTCTCGATCCTGTCACAGCCCTCTGCCGTGACAGGGGAGGGGCTGGATTCCCCCCTCCCCGCTCCGATCCGCCAGCGCTGACTGGCGGAACGGACGGGGGAGGGGGCGGGTACAGCTGGCTCTGCCTCTAGATAGGCAGAGCCAGCTGTCACTCACGCAGCTGGGCGGATCCCGGCACAATTGTCGGGATCCGCTTCAGCTGTGGCGTCTCAGTATACCGTAGCTGTATACTGAGCCTAGGGTGATGGGAGGACGCTAGTTTGTGTCCGACCGTTACCCTAAGGAGAACTATGGGGAAAAGACTTAACCCCATAATTCTCCTTTAAGCATTCCCCAAGATCTCAGTGCTTCATCTAAACACATAAGCACGATCGGATTGGCTACTTGTGCTGTTTCTTCCTTTCCCAGGCTGAGCTCTGCTGTACAGAGGATTGAAAGGGGCCAATACCAAGCCAAGCTCAGGTACTTACACTGCTTGCTATTATATAATATATAAGTAATGATGTATTCCTGAATATAGAGTTGGATTAATCTGCGTCTTGAACGGACGGGGGAGGGTACAGCTGGCTCTGCCTCTAGATAGGCAGAGCCAGCTGTCACTCACGCAGCTGGGCGGATCCCGGCATAATTGTCGGGATCCGCTTCAGCTGCGGCGTCTCAGTATACCGCGAGTATATAAGCTTGTGATATACTGAGCTTAGGGTGACGGGAGGACGCTAGTTTGTGTCCTCCCGTTACCCTAAGGAGAACTATGGGGAAAAGCCCTGACCCCATAGTTCTCCTTTAAGTATGGGATTCTAATTTCACATCACTATAAGTATTAACTATAACTATGCATTGTGTCATATTTTGATGTAATTATTGTGACAGCACACCCATGATGAATTGCAAGACTCTAACAGCTTGTAAGGTAACCAGGTCTACTGCGCATGTACATGGTCCCGTTTTCTGTACCATAGGAAAATGGGCACTTGCGCGCATGCGTGCGCATCAGGACATACGTGCACAGGCGCGCTATTCTGGCGCACAGGAAGTGATGCAGTATCTCTGAATTGATCTCCCTATTTAAAGCAAGCACAGCCTGGGCTTAGTTCCTGGATGGTCTTTCAGCTGTTCCCTGTGATCCTGTTTGCTCTGCTTGTTTACTGCTCCTGTGTCTTGACCCGGATTGAACCTGACTGCTCCTGATTGCTGCCTGCCTTCTGACCTTGGAATTGTTACTGGACCTTGCCTCTGCCTCATCCCTTGTACTTCATTGTGTTTCCCTTTGAAATGCAGGCAGACTATGGCTGGTGGGAGGGGCCGGCAGAGTGCTGTACATAGCTTCCTGAAAACATCACAGCGCCCTGCCTTAGTATTGCTCTCAAGAGCCCTTAGCCCCGATGCAAGCAGTGGGCTGGCTCTTGGGAGGCGTTATGCAAATATTAAAATGCCCTGAAGTGTGGGTGCCAGTCTGGAGGAGTGGGTGTTCCCAGGCAGGCTGTATTTGAATGCAGACAACCCTAGGTAACGCCCACATGTGATGCTGAGATTCCATGATTGACTAAAATCCAATAAATGAAAGGGGTGGGGCCAGGGACAGTCAGAAACCCAGCAATGGTGATTGGTCAATCATGATTCACTGCCGACTGGACAAATCTGCATACAAAATTTTACAATTTACCTTAATTTTCACATTGTTGGTGCCGGTTGGGTCTATATCACAGCACAAGTGCTTTGAGCGCCACCTGCTGGCTATAAGTGGCAAATATGAACTAATAATATGCAATATTGAATGTTTATTATTAGCACTGACCTTAAAGACCAACTACATGGTCCTACCCTAGTGTGACCCCCTCGGGCTGCCCCCAAAAGTACAGGGGCAGGGGGGTTACTAACCTTTTCTGAAGTCTACAAGTTAGTCGCCTGATCAGGGGCCCTCTCCTTTTATGATTCTTCTCCTTGCTCTGTGGTCTGAGGCAGAGAGCTGTGCTAACATGATGAAGTCAGCATCGCTTTTGTAACTATTACATGGTGAATGCAGGGTGCCATGGTTGCCTTCCTAGGGGGCAGGCCCGTGCCCATGGCATGCTGCACTCACTGTCTGTCATACAATCTGGGAAGACTGAGGACATCTGGTGGAGGAGAAGAGGTACTGCAGTGTACAGCTCCAGATTAAAGGTGAGTACTGCAGCCTGAGCTCCTTGGGTAGCCTTAGGAAACTCCTAAAAAATAGAAAATTCAGCCCAGATTTGGGGTTTAATGTCAAAATGATCTCTAAGGACACCTCTCTGTTGATTATTGGTATATATTGGTTATCGATACTCCTGTTCCATCCTTTGAAGACCCCGGCGTGATCACTACAGGATGGCCTCTCTGTACTGCAGCTCCTTTAACAAGGGACGACGGGCGGCCGCACTCGCATGCAATTCCTGGCGCTCTCAGACCTTTTCGCGGAAAGGTTTTAAATGAAGCCAGATAATCCGCTAGAGCAAGGTGAGCAAAGATAGCGCAAGACTGACACAAGTGTCACTTTCAAAGCCCATCTGTTTTCACCTGGCAGATCAGCACCGCTGGGAGCTTGGTTTCCCCCCGTAAGCCGCTTTGAAAGTTGAGCAGGTACAGCAGCGGAGCGAAGATTTAGCTGCCATCTCCCTGATGGCTGCCGGACCAGAAGCAGAAAAAAAAGAGGAGAAAGCTGCCGTTTTAACCCCCACAGTGCTGGAGAGATCTCATTGCACACCCGCCCAGGACAAAACCCAGCAGTTTATGGAATTTAAGGGCTACACCACCGCCGGTATCCAAGCATGATAAAAATGTTGAGCGAAAAGAAATCTCACCGCTCCCATTCCTTATCCGCCATCAGGACTCCCCTGGTGCTGGTCTAATAGGTGCCAAGATAAAATCGTTATTTGGTACACATGGTCCATAAAGCGTTTTATTTATTAATACCTTGAAAAAAAATGTTCCTCCTGTTATTTTTATCCTATAGAGTTCAACATGAGACAGCGAACAATGCCTGCTTAGATGCCACCACCCATTCCACCCATGTGTTACTCTGGAGGACCAACTCACTTGGAAGCTGCTGCAAAACCATGAGAACACCTTATCGCTTTGTTATTGGGACATCAGGCTGGGGCTTTGGCGCTGTGTCTGACCGTTACATTAACATTTGACTGATCAGCGTCTAAGGATTTTGTAAAGGGGCGTGTAGGTAGGTGCAGTATGGCCAATGGCCACTAGATGCCCCCATGGGGCCCTGGAGATAGATGCAGCTCTGGCCTGGGGAAACTCTGTGTCCCAGGAGAGTTGATATTTAGGGGGCGCCCGAGAGGGGAAGGGGAGTTGTTCAGAGGAGTACAGAAGAAGTCTAAGACTGTCTGCAGAGTCTCTGGAGGGAGACTGTTTCTTGAATATAGGCTGGTCCATGGGAAGGACAGGACCAGGCCTAGGACTATGTAGAGCTACAAAGATTCCCTGGTTTCCCCACAGGGGGAAACCCACCGTACTAGGACTGACAATGGATGGGATTCCGGTGAATAGTGAAGTGCTAGAAGACTGACGATATTCGCCAGTGGGCCTATGGCCGAAGTAGACGTGGACTCTGGGCTGCACCTGGGCTGATGTACCTCTCTCTCTCTAAAGTGTATCACCATGCAAGTAACAAGAATTGTGCCGTCATCCCACCCGGGGGTGGCTGAAACGTATACCATGTGCTGTTGCTCTCTTCAAGTAAATTCAACAAAAAGACTATCTGTGTGGACTGGTTCTTCTCCCTCCAACCTTTGAAAAGGTGGGGTTCAACCGGAGTGTGATGTTGGACTGTATCGTGGCTGTAACCATCTGAGGAGGGTAGGTGCGCAATGGGGCAATGCCTGACACAGGGTGCCGTTCATGGTGGCCTTTCTCCCTAAGGGGGAGGAAGCGCCGAAGGCCGCAGAGGCGGTTGAAGCCATGAGGCCCTGTGTACGCAGTACTACACGTGAGGGAGTGTTTGCACGAGGCCAAGGCCGTGGCCCCTGACCGTGGGGTGTCTGGTTTCAAGTTGCATGCACGGGGTTACCCAGCCAACCCAAAGGGAACACACACGCAACACCCCAAGAGTGAACCCCGCCTACAGGCGTGTGTTCAAAGAACAGGAACTAATCGGGTCTTGAAGCTGAGATAAGTCAAAGCATGAGCAAACGGTGTTTCAATGGGACCCAGTCCATCTTCAAGAGCAGGTTTGGATATATACACCAAAAGCTACTTTGGATCTATATACATACATATATATATATACACACACACACACACACACAGTATACTGTATACCAATTAGCCATAATAATATGACCATTATATTGAGTAGATCCTACTTTTCCTGACCCATAGAGACATGGACTCCACTAGACCACTGGCAGGCTGTGGTATCCGGCACCAAGCCTTCAGTAGCAGATCCTTTAAGTCCTGTAAGATGAGGTGATTGGCCTCCATGGATCGGAATTGTTTTTTCAGCACATCCCACAGATGATCGATTGGATTGAGATCTGGACACTTCTATGTCTCTGTGGCCCCCTGAGAATCTGGCACTTCCATGCCCTTTGGAGCCTCTGTGACCCCAGAGACTCCTGCGCCTCGGAGACCCCAGCACCCCTGTGCCTCAGCATCTCCTGCTTTCCTTTGCCTCTGTGCCGTGTCTCCTGAGACTCCTGTCCTCGGAGACCCCAGCACCCCTGTGCCTCAGCATCTCCTGCTTTCCTTTGCCTCTGTGCCGTGTCTCCTGAGACTCCTGTGCCTCGGTGACCCCAGCACCCCTGTGCCTCAGCGCTGTGTCTCCTGAGACTCCTGCGCCTCGGAGACCCCAGCACCCCCTGTGCCTCAGCGACTCTGCTTTCCTTTGCCTCTGTGCTGTGTCTCCTGAGACTCCTGCGCCTCGGAGACCCCAGCACCCCTGTGCCACACTGACCCCTTGTTTCTCATTGTCCCAGAAGTTCTTGTGCCTCTTTGACCCCGGCACTCCCGTGACCCCATTTTCTACATTGACCCCTGCACACCTGTGCCTCCAAATACTCTGCGACCATTATGCAATCCTGTGACCCCCCCAATACCCCACTGATTCAGAGTATCCTGCGTCCTCCCTGTGACTCCAATGCGCATTGTGCGACCTGTGTCTCCACACATCCTGTGTTTCTCGGCCTGTCTCTGCTCCTGTGGACACGGGCCACTCTCTCCGTGACAACACAAGTAAGTCCATAACCAGGCTGGGCCCCCCGGAATTCGCTATCCCCTGGGCGTAACGCCTAGCAACCCCGCGACTTTTAACCCGCCCCGGTAAAACGGCGGCCCTATTGTGACTCGGTTGCTATGGGAACGCAGACCTCGCTCGCATCCAGCCGGGGGCCTTGACTAAGCAGGGAGACGTGTGATGAAATTATGAGCTGTAATAATATAAGTTCTGTCACCGCGGCGACTGCTAAATCCTTGACACTTTACTCCCTGACAGAATGCCGCGCCGGATTGAAGAATTAGAACTCTGACATCAATCTGTACGACTCCCGGCTGCCTCGCCGCACCCAGCAGCTGCCGAGCGCCAGCAAATCATCATCAAGGGCAGATATTGTAGGAAGAGGAAATCGGCGTCCGTATTTCATACCCAAAATATGCTTTACGATCGGGCGGCTCTTCCTTTCTTTTTTCCGCTCCCCTTTCGGGGAAAACAACTCCATCCAAAAGAGGAAAGGGACTAATAAAGCGAGGTTTCATCTCTTTGGGGGTTCCGTCTGGGGCCCCTGAAGGGGAAATGTAACCCTGGTGCCTGTATGGACATCGCAAGCCTTTTCAGCCGAGCTACTTGTGCCACCGGCCTGCGAATTCTCCATGCAATACACTGGGCTGAATGGGTGCCGTATAGAAGGGGTGGGCTACCTCGGCCCCCCCCCCCAGCTGTTGTGGAACTACAAGCCCCATAAGGCATTGCAAGACTCTGACAGCCCCAGGCATGACTACCGGGGCCAGAGACGCGATGGGATCTGTAGTGGCAGCAAAGCTATCTATAATGATCGTTTATTCCTTATAGAACACATACTGATATGCCAATCCAATGGAGTTGGCTTTCAAGTGGAACCTAGAATTAGATTTTTTTCATGTTAAGCACATGCGTGCTCTCTAATGTGTCCGTGTAAAACTTTCAGGTATTTGTTACCTTTCACAGAGATCACAGTACCCCCCCCCCCTTTTCCCCCCTTGACAATGCCTTCATCTGCTTTTCTCTCTACAAGGATGGTGCCATCTTTATTCAGGCATCATCCAGGGTCACCCTCTACTTCCTAAAATGAGGCGGTGGCACATAGATGACATCATTATTTAAATCCTGATCAGTTCTTGGCTGTGTTCACAAATGCCTGACACAGATCAGCCCTTGCTGTGGTGTCTCATCTTGGAATTTGCTACAAAGTTATAGTGTTGCATACTGAACACTGGGGGAGGGAAGACTAAAGCATGCTTCTTCCTGCCTGCAGCAGACTGATCACGGGGGGAGGGGAGACTGAGGAAATGCTGCAACAAGATGCTTCTTAATGCCTGCAGCAGACTGATCGCTGGAGGGAAGGGAGACTGAGGAGATGCTTACTCCTGCCTGCAGCAGATTGATCAGTGGGGGGAGGGGAGACTGAGGAAGTGCTTCCTCCTGCCTGCAGCAGACTGATCACTGGGGAGGGGAGACTGATAGACCGCTCAAAGATGACACACGTAAATCCTGGTGCTTTGCTACAGTGTTACCCCCTTGTAGTCTGATTACTGCAACATTGTAAGTCAGATAAATATAACATGGTGGATACCAGTAACCATTTTCAGCCAGCAGATGGCGCTCTAGGCTGCTCTGCACATGTTTCGCGTGGTTGATATAGTGTGTTAGTTACAGAATGGAATGGAGTCGGTCCACTCATGGACCCGCCCTGCTTCTCTGCTCTGTACAGCTCTAAATGGAGCTTCAATTAGAGAGAGACAGTCACAAAGACCGCTGCAGAGCCACTTCTGTTCTCTCTCTCTCTTTTGAAAAGAAAAAAAAAAAAGCCAGCACGCTCTGCAAAACCAGCGTCATGAACGCACCGCAGTATGTATTACGTGTTTATTTGTAAATGAATATGAAACAAAGTATACAAAGCGTATTTAAGAGATTTAAATAAAACTGACCCCAAACATTTCCTGTCTCCCTTTAAAGGAGAACTATGGGGTCAGTGTTTTTCCCCATAGTTCTCCTCAGGGTCGCGGGAGGACACAAACTAGCGCCCTCCCGTCACCCTAGGCTCAGTATATAGAGAGCTACAGCTCGCGGTATCCTGAGACGCCGCAGCCGGGACGGATCCCGACATTACTGTCAAGATCCACCCAGCCGCGTGAGTGACAGCTGGCTCTGCTTATCCAGAGGCAGAGCCAGCTGTACCCGCCCATCCATTCCGCCAGTCAGCGCTAGAGGATCGGACATGGGAGGGCGGAATCCATGCAGGGAGTCGTGAGTGACAGTCACCGCTCTCTGCAGGGATAGATCGAGAAGTGAGCGAGCGACGGTATGTGTTATCTCGCCTCCCGATCTACTGAGCCGACCTGTGACAGTCTCATTGTCACGCGTCGGCTCAAACTATGAGGCTGAGTGATTTTCACTCGCCTCATAGTTCTCCTTTAAGGCCTCATTCACACAGCTAAGTGTCGGCCTGTACAGATCTGTGCGGCGGAAGGAGAGGTGCTGCGATTGTGATTGTACGCAGCAGCCTGTTCTTTCTGGGAGTATGCGGTCGTACGCTCACCTGAGCTGCACATCTTTGCGGGTGCTGGTGTCCGTACTCGGACGCAGACAGGATAGATCGTGTCTGCGTCCGAGCACGGACACCCGCATGGATGTGTAGCTCGGGTGAGCGTACGGCGGCGCACTCCCATAGAGAAGAACAGGCTGCGTACAGTCACAGCACCTCTCCTTCCCGGGAGCGGCCCGATATGGCCGTGCACAGCACAGATCTGTACGGTCCGGCTTTTAGCAGTGTGAATGAGGCCTAAGTCACGTCAGATATCTTCAACGCAACCCCCCCAGAGTGGTGGTTCTGAAGTGCTTATGTAAATGGGAGCTGCGGGTCAACCCGGAGGCTCCACTGAAAGCTTCCTGCCATCTCGAGCCGGCACAGTAAATACTTTTAACACATCGCCTCACAAATATGACTTACCACACCGCCAATGTAAATTCTGCTTGACAGCTCTACGCCAAGCGAGGCCATTTATAGAGGTGCAAATGGCTCGGCGGGCCTTTTTTTTGTAACGCTG
>NW_017306326.1:2473168-2523653 GCF_000935625.1 Nanorana parkeri | reverse complement strand
AACACCCAGCACGGGGGGCGACGGCTCCTTCGCTACGCCGCCCGGAATAATGGCAGCGGAGGGCGGACGCTTTTGTAGCGTCTCCTGAATTCCCACGGGTGAGCAGAGCTGTCATCCGCCGCCCGGGGTTCTACGGACAAAGAAAAGCAAGCTTCCTAAAGGCGAAACCGGGAGTATACACGTCCCGGTTATTTGAAAACAGGCAGCGATGCCTGTTACTATACAAGCGATCCGCCGGCTATAGAGCCAGCGGATCGCTTGTATGAGGTCCTGTGACACGCGCCCCCCTCCCGTTCGTCATCTACGTCGGGATCCGCTCCGGCTGCGGTGTGTCAGTATACCGCGAGCTGTAGCTTGCGGTATACTGAGCTTAGGGTAACGGGAGGACGCTAGTTTGTGTCCTCCCGTTACCCCAAGGAGAACTATGGGGAAAAACACTGACCCCCATAGTTCTCCTTTAAGTGAAAAAAAAATTGAATTTTTTTTTAAAGTTCCCCCCCCCCAATTTTTTAAAAGTTAGACATAAAAAGGAATTTTAAAATTTTTTTTTTTTTTTAAAGTCCCCACCCATACATACACACATGTAAACATGCGTCAGGTGCGCATACTTGCGAAAACGACGATTGCGCCCATTACGCCGCACATGTTACATATCACCACGAACGTCGGAGTGAGAGCAATAATTTTAGGGCCATCAATCACTGATAACACTAAACTGATGAGCGGTAACAGCATTTAATGCATCGCCTATGGCCAATTTTGGGTATGCTAGTTTTTTGCGATTTCGCAAGTGCGCGCAATTTTTAAGCTTGACGTGTTTGGTGTCTATTTACCCGACGTGACCCCGTCCTTTTATATTTTACCAAAAAAGTGGGTAATATTCGTTGTTTTATAACATAATGTTAAAAAAAAAAAAAAAATTCAAAATTTTCAGTACCTTCTCCTAGTACCGCAGCGCTGAACACTGAAAAATGGCCGGGACAGGAAGTGGGTGTAACACCTGGTCTTCAAGCGGTTAATTGTCACAAGTCGGCTCGAACTATGAGGCTGAGTGATATTCACTCGCCTCATAGTTCTCCTTTAACTCTACCTTAACATTGATGGATACTGCTAAAACCATTGCCTTCATGGCCATATACGGTACAATCAGATGTGACAACCCAAAGCAACACCCGGGTCAGTCACTTATGTCCTTTGATGCAAAATACCGCGTCTCTTTGCTGAAGGAAGATGGCAGATGGTCCGCCACCCATTGAGTTTGGGGAGCCATCTGCCTGCGCATGGCTACCCTATAGGCCGGAATTCCCCCGGGGTGCCCAACCAATTTGCCATCCGCTTTGTAAATATCATCTTCAGTGTCATTAATTAGCAAAGCGCAGGGGAAACCTGTACCAGTGCAGTGTGGGCGTTATACAGCAAACGATCCGTTATCTCCGATATGGACGTCCAGCCAACTACCG
Organism: Nanorana parkeri; assembly: GCF_000935625.1. Classification (NCBI taxonomy): domain Eukaryota; kingdom Metazoa; phylum Chordata; class Amphibia; order Anura; family Dicroglossidae; genus Nanorana; species Nanorana parkeri. Next base: position 2,522,193 of record NW_017306326.1, on the reverse strand, counting down.
TTTATGGAGACAAATGGGCTCAGAGCGTTTAACTCTTCTGATTACCCCGCTCAGCTTCCCCGGAGGCAATCTATTAATGGCGGAGGATCCAATAATGAGCGTGTTTATTAATATCCGCAGATATATTCTGGATAATAATCCCGGGCGCAAACTAGAATGCAGTTAGAGCTGAACTCCCGGAAAACAGCTGCATACACAGATGAGACAAATACAGGGGGGTGGGAGGGGGGGGGGGTCTGTTTTACCTCCCAAAGATCTTGTATTTCTGTCCATCCAGTCCTGATATTTACACAGCATTGCCACACAACACAGCCCTGTCTGCCAGGGAAAGGGACCTGATTTTTTCATTTCTTCAGATTCCATATCTCTGTTCTCACCTCCTATGAGCATGTTCTTTGTTAGCACATGAGTACTGCAGTACAACTGATTGGCTCCCTGTGATGCTTCCTCATCTCCCAGTCTAAGCTCTTCTGTACAGAAGACTGCAAGAGGATGATAACATGTCACATTTGGGCATTTACACTGCTTGCATATAAAACAATATACTTAGTGCCTATACATTCCACTGATACCAATGATGCGGCATTATTCCTCCCACAATCATCAAGGATGGGGTGTTATTCCCCCCACTGACACCAATGATGGGACACTATTCCTCCCACTGACCCCAATGATGGGGCACTACTCCCCCCACTGACCCCAATGATGGGGCACTACTCCCCCCACTGACCCCAATGATGGGGCACTACTCCCCCCACTGACCCCAATGATGGGGCACTACTCCCCCCACTGACCCCAATGATGGGGCACTACTCCCCCCACTGACCCCAATGATGGGGCACTACTCCCCCCACTGACCCCAATGATGGGGCACTACTCCCCCCACTGACCCCAATGATGGGGCACTACTCCCCCCACTGACCCCAATGATGGGGCACTACTCCCCCCACTGACCCCAATGATGGGGCACTACTCCCCCCACTGACCCCAATGATGGGGCACTACTCCCCCCACTGACCCCAATGATGGGGCACTACTCCCCCCACTGACCCCAATGATGGGGCACTACTCCCCCCACTGACCCCAATGATGGGGCACTACTCCCCCCACTGACCCCAATGATGGGGCACTACTCCCCCCACTGACCCCAATGATGGGGCACTACTCCCCCCACTGACCCCAATGATGGGGCACTACTCCCCCCACTGACCCCAATGATGGGGCACTACTCCCCCCACTGACCCCAATGATGGGGCACTACTCCCCCCACTGACCCCAATGATGGGGCACTACTCCCCCCACTGACCCCAATGATGGGGCACTACTCCCCCCACTGACCCCAATGATGGGGCACTACTCCCCCCACTGACCCCAATGATGGGGCACTACTCCCCCCACTGACCCCAATGATGGGGCACTACTCCCCCCACTGACCCCAATGATGGGGCACTACTCCCCCCACTGACCCCAATGATGGGGCACTACTCCCCCCACTGACCCCAATGATGGGGCACTACTCCCCCCACTGACCCCAATGATGGGGCACTACTCCCCCCACTGACCCCAATGATGGGGCACTACTCCCCCCACTGACCCCAATGATGGGGCACTACTCCCCCCACTGACCCCAATGATGGGGCACTACTCCCCCCACTGACCCCAATGATGGGGCACTACTCCCCCCACTGACCCCAATGATGGGGCACTACTCCCCCCACTGACCCCAATGATGGGGCACTACTCCCCCCACTGACCCCAATGATGGGGCACTACTCCCCCCACTGACCCCAATGATGGGGCACTACTCCCCCCACTGACCCCAATGATGGGGCACTACTCCCCCCACTGACCCCAATGATGGGGCACTACTCCCCCCACTGACCCCAATGATGGGGCACTACTCCCCCCACTGACCCCAATGATGGGGCACTACTCCCCCCACTGACCCCAATGATGGGGCACTACTCCCCCCACTGACCCCAATGATGGGGCACTACTCCCCCCACTGACCCCAATGATGGGGCACTACTCCCCCCACTGACCCCAATGATGGGGCACTACTCCCCCCACTGACCCCAATGATGGGGCACTACTCCCCCCACTGACCCCAATGATGGGGCACTACTCCCCCCACTGACCCCAATGATGGGGCACTACTCCCCCCACTGACCCCAATGATGGGGCACTACTCCCCCCACTGACCCCAATGATGGGGCACTACTCCCCCCACTGACCCCAATGATGGGGCACTACTCCCCCCACTGACCCCAATGATGGGGCACTACTCCCCCCACTGACCCCAATGATGGGGCACTACTCCCCCCACTGACCCCAATGATGGGGCACTACTCCCCCCACTGACCCCAATGATGGGGCACTACTCCCCCCACTGACCCCAATGATGGGGCACTACTCCCCCCACTGACCCCAATGATGGGGCACTACTCCCCCCACTGACCCCAATGATGGGGCACTACTCCCCCCACTGACCCCAATGATGGGGCACTACTCCCCCCACTGACCCCAATGATGGGGCACTACTCCCCCCACTGACCCCAATGATGGGGCACTACTCCCCCCACTGACCCCAATGATGGGGCACTACTCCCCCCACTGACCCCAATGATGGGGCACTACTCCCCCCACTGACCCCAATGATGGGGCACTACTCCCCCCACTGACCCCAATGATGGGGCACTACTCCCCCCACTGACCCCAATGATGGGGCACTACTCCCCCCACTGACCCCAATGATGGGGCACTACTCCCCCCACTGACCCCAATGATGGGGCACTACTCCCCCCACTGACCCCAATGATGGGGCACTACTCCCCCCACTGACCCCAATGATGGGGCACTACTCCCCCCACTGACCCCAATGATGGGGCACTACTCCCCCCACTGACCCCAATGATGGGGCACTACTCCCCCCACTGACCCCAATGATGGGGCACTACTCCCCCCACTGACCCCAATGATGGGGCACTACTCCCCCCACTGACCCCAATGATGGGGCACTACTCCCCCCACTGACCCCAATGATGGGGCACTACTCCCCCCACTGACCCCAATGATGGGGCACTACTCCCCCCACTGACCCCAATGATGGGGCACTACTCCCCCCACTGACCCCAATGATGGGGCACTACTCCCCCCACTGACCCCAATGATGGGGCACTACTCCCCCCACTGACCCCAATGATGGGGCACTACTCCCCCCACTGACCCCAATGATGGGGCACTACTCCCCCCACTGACCCCAATGATGGGGCACTACTCCCCCCACTGACCCCAATGATGGGGCACTACTCCCCCCACTGACCCCAATGATGGGGCACTACTCCCCCCACTGACCCCAATGATGGGGCACTACTCCCCCCACTGACCCCAATGATGGGGCACTACTCCCCCCACTGACCCCAATGATGGGGCACTACTCCCCCCACTGACCCCAATGATGGGGCACTACTCCCCCCACTGACCCCAATGATGGGGCACTACTCCCCCCACTGACCCCAATGATGGGGCACTATTCCCCCCCCTGACACCAATGATGGGGCACTATTCCTCCCACTGACACCACTAATGGGGCACTATTCCCCCCACTGAGACCAATGATGGGACACTATTCCTCCCACTGACACCAATGATGGGGCACTATTCCTGCCACTGACACCAATGATGGGGCACTATTCCTTCCACTGACACCACATTTAGGACACTATTACTCTCACTGGCACTAAAGCTTTCTGATAATGATTCAGACGTTTCAGCAGACAAGACCACAGAGCTTTCTGTTTTTTCTTGCTTTTCACTCAGCAACAGCAGGATGAGCGAAAGAAAAAAAACCTCAAGTGATACCTTCCATTTTCACCACGTCCTGCAACACTGTGATGGTGCTTCACGTATGACAGATCCCCTTTAGGTAGCCACTCACTCTATAACGTATTAATTGGATGAACATATGTAGCTCTGTATTATTTCATTTCCTCTGCGTGATTTATACAACCAATTACACCCAACCGCTGGAGAATAATAAGGATTGGGAAATGCCATCAAGCGATTTGGGGTGACGTCACGAAGCATTAGAGCGCGGACTAAATAATTATTCATTGTCCTTGGAATGCTGAAATAGCAAATTTCCCTCGCATTTCCCATAATAGCCCCACACTGGCTAACAGAATCGAGTCCCTGATTAGTATTAAACATGCCTGTACGGGGTGGATAATGCGTGTCAGCTCCGGCAGGAGCAAAGTCATCGCCAAACGTAATGTTTTTATTAGAGGGGGGTGTTTGCTCGGGGAATGTTGTAGTTAAAGTGACGCTCTGCACGAACATCTATTTTTCACATATAAACTGATGTAGGAGGCCATGCCTAAGTGCCTCTGCTAAAATCCTTAGGGCTGCCTGAAGTTAAAGTAAGACAGGTCACATATGTGTGCTTCAGAAGTGTAGTTGGCTGTTTGCCTGGGGTTTTGGGGTATAACATGGCTACCATTTTGCAAGGGGATCCCAGCATGCAGCAGTGGCAGCATGGCAGGCAAAAATGCACTGCTCGCTCAAGCTGCTGTACAGTGAAATTGTTACTTTGTCCTGATCGGGCTTGTTTTAAAATGAGCGTATCCAAACCTTGGCCCTCCAGCTGTTGTAGAACTACAAGTCCTATGAGGCATTGCAAAACTCCAATTGCAACAGGCATGACTCCCAGAGGCAGAGGCATGATGGTATTTGACATTTTAAAACAGCTGGTGGGCCAAAGTCGGGCTAGTACTGCTTTAAAAGCTATGCGCTGTCCATGGTGTTGATTCTGTGTAAGAGCCCACGTTAGGGAATCTGAGAGTTATTTTGTTGTCGGTTTATAACATGTTTCCAGCCTATCACAATTAAAGCTTCAAGATGGGTTAAAAGGAGCTTCTATAACCCTCAGGAGCCATTTAAAGGCCATTGCACCAGTAACAAACCTCCAAAACCACTATAATTCCTCCCTCCTCATTGACTCCAATAGATTTAGTCAAAATGGACAAATTTGGCCGTAGTTTCCTAATATTCATCAAAATTTCAGTGAAATAAAACGCTTTGACCATTTTGATCAAATTGAAATGACCAAATTTTACTGTAGTCTCCTGATTTTTGCCAAAATTTCAAGGAAATGAAAACTCCATTTCACTTATCCCTACTGATGACCACCAGGCTCTTTGGCATTCTTTGTGCCCTGGTGGGAACCCAACATTAAAAGGTCAGATAATTGGCATAAAAAAAACTCTCAGATATTAGACCCTAAATGTTCCGACTTGTTTTTATCTGAACAGCTGGAAACCTTTGATAAGTAAGTTACTGTTTTTAGAGCATCCTCATATCAATATGTCTGCTCCTTTTCTGCTATCGCACGCAACTCTTACCAGGTCTCGTTTGAGTTGACAAGGCATTGAGTGGGAGGACCTGTGGGAATAGGAAGCCAGCTTGCCGTAAATAAAAGGAACATTGAAAACTTTTGATGAGGACCCACGCTCGAAGACATCATTGAAGGAATCAGATGACCTGTCTGATTAAAGAGCTGACATTTCATTTCCCATTCAACACAGCCATTGTTGATAAGGGGAAGAACACAGACTCAAGAACGGAGCCATGCCAGTCAACATTTGCATGTTTTTTTTCCTGCGCCGCAGAACGATCTGATTTTTCTTTTCTTTCATTCCTCCTGATCGATTCACCTGGTCTATGTTGGGAGCACAACAAGCCTGGCTTTCGAAGATAACACAGTCAAGAGCAGTTCTGATTTGTTAATCAATGTTCAAGACTCTTCGGTAAGTCAAAAAAGTCAAGGGATGAGCACGGGCAATGTGATGGAATTATCGAAGGGTATGAAAGACGATGACATGAGAAAAGCAATGAATTCCTGATGTGAATTTATTTTTAACATTCGGGAGGGGAGATTGCTGGGAGGGAAAAAATAAAAAGTTTGGGAAAGTGGAGTCAATGAGAAACCGAGAGGTCACGGCGGGCTGCTAGCGAGCGGTCAACAACAAAATTATTGACAAGCTTTGGAAGGAAAAAACGCTGAATAATTTTTAGCAAGCATTTCAGAAGCTTAGATCCTGCAGCTAAAATCTGACACTATGGCATTTAATTTAGCTAATAAAAGGGACGGTAAGAATAAAACCCTCAGGTTTGGCACCTTCACACCTGTCCTACCATCTGTCGTTGAGGAGGAGTTCTCTGTAATGGGTTGGACAGAGGCCAAAGGAAATTCTGATGTGCGTAGCTGAATCACTTTAGACAAAAGCTCGTCTCTGAAACTATGTATTCAGTACTAAGAATAGTGTCATTTTAAGATAACATTTAAAAGAGATTGTGTGTATATATATATATATATATATATATATATACATACAATAATTCTAGGAATCTAAGAGTAGCTCTGAAGTTGCACCAACACCATGAGGTAACAACGCAACCATCCTCAATGGTTTAGATAATTTATCACATGGGTGCCCACTGTCCAGCAGAGCACTGAGGTTGTGAACACATTAGGGTGCTTGTTGGATGTTGATTAGTTGTTGATACATGCAATACACATTCAAGGTAACCAACTGTGTCAGTGAGCACCTCTTTGACCAGGGTCTACCCTATTATCAAAATGCCAGTTACTTGTACATAATGTATTCAAGTTTTTTCAGTCCCTCCTCCCTCATCCACTCCCTTAAGGCTCCCCATTTTTTTTAAACACCCTATACTTTTTGTTCTGCATTCTTCAGGCCAGTGTGGTTACCTTTACAGGTTCTTCCTCTTCTTTCTTCTTCCTTGACACTGGTGGTGGATGGTCCTTTCTCCAGGACTGAACTGTGCTCTGAGTCCAGGATTAATGTGAGCCCAGGCTGCCAAGGACACAACCCATGGAGTGCACCATCATGCAGCCTGGGCCCACAGTACTCCTTGACTGAGATCACAGTTCAGTCCCATGGGGTGTGGTTGTTGTATGATGCTGGCCATTGTTTACCCTGGAAAACAAGCAGTGCTGGATGTCTTGAAAGATGAGACTTCAAAGGACAGAGCCAAAGTAGAGGCAAGCATTGCAAGCACTGACCTTTGCCTTGTCTAATGCCTGATAGCTACAGCGCCCATTCGGTTTTTCACACCTTGGCTTCCCTCTGATTTTGGACTCCACTTTGCCCATTGGGTCTGGTTTATAGTCATACATGATAATCTGGTGCCGAGTCCTGAAGGCAGCTGGGTAATGCTAAATGTGCATAGTTCACCTAGAAGGGTGGCTACTATAGGTGAAGCGCACCTTGCATGGCCAACATGCCTGACCCCTAACGAGAGATCTTACAGTCACAGTCCAGTTATGATGCAACATTAGACACAATCAAATACTTAAAAATCTGCTTTAACCTTAAGGGGTTCTTAACATGGACCTATCCTTACATTTTTAACATACATTGAAGAGATGGATAACAAAAAAGTAATAGAAGGGCTTAATGACTTACTTTTTGTGGAGCAAATGCTGTCCCACGCTCTCTCCAGTGCTGCTCGCCCAAGCTAAAAGTTCACACATTAGTTTACATGATCTATGATGAAGGGTAAGATCGGCCAAACTGAACCTTGATTCTTCTTCAGCAAAGGTCACATGACCAGGCATTTGCATAGCTATGAAAATACGTATTCTTTAAACCACCGCCCATAACTAAATTTCCCTAACATCTTCTAATGAGGCAGTGGAAGTCTCACTCTTCCTGCTGCATAGAGGGGCGATCAGGTGATGAATGTCCAAGTAAAGAGATTTTTTTTTAAAAAACCTGGTACATCGTTCAATATTCTGGCATTCACCTAAAACATAAACGCACGTTAGAGGTGGACGGTGCCTTTAACAAAAGCCAAAGCCAATAAGGCAAGGATAAATAACCTGCTTATATTTTCAGTTTTTCCAGCTGTTTTCTGCTAAGGACATAAAAAGACACACCTACAAATCTCTACAAACTAATTAAGTGATTAGTACAAAGGAAAAACGGAACGCATTAACTCACCAAGGGAGCATTCAATTTTAATTACTTCTAAAGTGTTAATTTAGGCATATTAATATTACAGGCTATACGGTGCCATGCGTTCCTTCCTGTAAAATCCATAGCGTTCCGAAGTTACAAAGTTAACTTTGTCGCTGACCTCTCCCTAACCCTCCCCCACCCCCCTAAAAAAACCTCAGATCACCGTCTCTCCGTAAGGTCACAAGTAAACCCCAGGGGGCTCAGATTACCGCTCGGCGTTTATGTCATCGGAGCGGCTGCGTAACCTGGCTATTATCGAACGCTTGGTGGTGTCTGCTGTGGAAATAAAATTTGAATAATTTATGTCGTTAGTTTAATTTAAATAATTAATGTCTTAAGCACTGCAAACAGAGCTCATGTTACTAATGAGTTGAAGGGGAGCAAATTATACTCGCTTGCAAATTGAAGCAAACTGCAAATTTTGCAGATTGCCGAGGCTGGGTGACTGGGGTTGAGGCATCCGCCTCTCGAGCACTTTATTTTTATGTATACTGTATACATTGTATAAACTTGCCCCCGTGGGACCCTACATGGGCCCTAATTAAACATGAAAATGAAGTATATGCAAATCACAATCACCAACATCTTTTTAAAGGATATCTAGGGTCAAAAAGAAAAACTAACAATAAATCTGTATTTCTATATTGAATTCTGCTCCTAATAACCAGATCCATCTAGAAGTTTGTAAACTGACTTATTGAAGAAGCCCATAGGATGGACTTCCCCAATGCACTGACACCAGTTCACTTAGCCCTGTGTATATGGACTTCCTGGTGTCTACTAGGGTCGCCACCTTTTCTTCAAGCAAAACCCGAACACACTCTAGCGACTCACTGACTTTTTTATTAGGGAGAATGAGTCGTGGCTTATGCATATGTAAACAGCACCACCCATTCATATGTAAATATCACGGTTGAGACTATTTTCAGTGGGGGGCCAGTAGCCCTGATCTTAGATCTAGTCATCTACTCTTAGTAAACATGGCCACTGCCAGAAAAAAAGGTATGCAAAGAATACAAGGCTGGCAATTATCTAGAAGTATGTGTGTAGATTGTCATTACTAAACATTTCTTAAGGCGTGTTTGTTGTTATTTTAAAGATATGGGGAAAGATCCACTTTAAGCTAATTTATTTATTACAAATTACATTTTATATAAATGTAATATATAAGTATGTATATATATATTGTATGTATATTATATGCTGTATGTTTGTATACACACATATATATCTATGTTTGTATAGATAGATAGATAGATATATACAGTATACACACACACACTGTATATATAGTATGTATTTAGTATATATGTTTTGCTTTGTTGTTATTTTTGGAGTAACACGAGGGGCAGGTGTCATATACCCATTAGCTCGGCGGTCTGTCCTGGTGGCCGCTGAGTTGCTCCATCATCTTTAAGTGAATTGGCTTTCAGCACAGAGAAAAAGGAATATCTCTTCTGCCTGACAAATAACATTTTGTAACCAGTGTAGTCTGTAATCAGGAATCAATTAGAACGATATGGGCAGGAAAAAAACGATAAGGAGTGGAGCCGAGGAAAAAAAAAAAAAAAATCAATGGACACACAGGCATTGATAATTCAAAAAGGCTTTTCTTCAATCTCCGGGAGGTGGGCTGAATTTTACCCCCGAAGCTGGAAAGTCGATTCTGGGTGGACAGAGATACAAATCCTTCAGCAGGTAAAACAGCTCCCAGATATGTATGTAATCCGTCTATCTGGCTGCACGCCTGGAGTTTGGCTTGAATTCTGCCGGGGTTGGGGGGAAGCTGGCTGTGTTCGATTCACGAGCCCCTCACTGGTTTAATTGGATCTAAGGGTCAGCGTTCATGGCAGGATCGCCATCTTTCAATTTAAGATGCAGATTTGAAAAGACTGAAAACAACTTTTGAAATGACAGAAGTGTGATACATGTTACATACGATCCTAGTGATTGGCTTTACATCTACTTTAATAGCTCACTGGTAGAAGGCCCTATACACAATGGGGGCCTATATACCACAGCCTATTGGCATTTGCCCAAAACTGCATTCTATAGTTAGTGTGTAGTGACCCTTTAATTAAAGAAAATGTATCTTTTAAAGATGAACTCCAGACAGATATAAAATACACAAATTATGGAACCGCCAGTTGAATAATACATTGTTACATGTATTTTTGACCTGGTATCACCCTCTTGCAGTTCCTGTTAAGCAGAGCTCATACTGGGAGAGTGAAAAGCAGCACAAGGTGCCAATCAGTTGTGCTACAGTGCTCATGTATTAATAAGGAGCATACTGATAGCAGGAGAGAGAAAAGTGATAGAGAGATGATCTCATCACTCTGATGCTTCTCGTTCACTGTCCAGTCACACGCTGGGGGAGGGACAAGACCTGTAAGGGTCACTTAAAGTGGAAGTAAACCTGAACTGTAACAAACTGCTAGCAGATAGATATTTACAGTAGGGGGGACTCTGTATCTCTTCTGCCATAAAATACTTCTCCCTTCTTGCTAGAAGTGTTTTACTAGTTTTGCACTGAACAGCCATGCATGCGCAGCTCAGTGTTCAGTCCTTATATCTTACCGATGCCTGGAGTAGGTGCTGGGTATCGGGAGATACTGAACTCCCATGCCCATGTGCAGGAGATACGTCATCTCGGCAGTCATCCAGGCCCAGCCAATCAAGATGTAGAAGAAATGGAAGCAATGGAGAGACCAGGGAGACTGCAGATGTGCCAAGCTAGGGGGCACTTCACAAAATGAGAGTGTCAATGTGTGCAAATGCATGCCAAGCATACCTATACACTATGATATAAGCTCCTGGGGTCCCAGAAAGGTTTAATTCCACTTGAAGTGCAGCAGACAAAAATCATGCCACAAGGGCTGTGTTATACACATATAAGGCAGCTGTTATTCCATAGGTCTAACAACTTCCTTATTTGTATGTCACTGGCGTATTTAGCTGTGTGGCTGGAGTTTCAGCTTCAAAGTTAAGCATTTGAAGAGTCTCTTCAAAATCTGGACAGTTTGCTCCAAGGTTTCGCTTTGTCCAAAATAAACCGAAGGCCTCGAGCGTTCCTAAATACGCGTCGAAAATGCAAGATACCTTAACCGCGATTTTCCCGTAGAGAGTCCTCGACCATCTTTCAGTTTCCATACTATTTATTCTTTGTGATCCCCTCACCTTGCTAGTGTAGATGGAAGGAGACAACGGGAGACCAGAAGCCGAACAATGAGTCAAAGTTCCCCCCCCCTGCAAAGCCTGTGTCTCCGCACTGGAAAGCGGCACTTTTGATAGAGTGACTCCCCCCTTTTTTTATGTGATGAGGACAAAAAAAAAACCTTTCTTCTTTGTCCCCTTTCTTTGCCATAAGCAGGTCACCGAGGTCACGCGTTTCTTTCATGCTCAACTTTATTTTTCTTTATGTGAAGCTGCTCTAGATTTATGACTGCAATCTTTAGGGAAAAGCAACTTCTATTGCGAGTAACAAGTCAGTGGTCTGTTAAGAGTTTGGCCCATGCGATGGGAATAAAATGAAGTGAAAACCTGCATGCCTCTTGGATTCGACTCGTCTCTTATGTGTCAGGGTTGCTGTGACATTCACCGCGATGAAGCTACATGCTACAAGGTCTACACCATTTTTAAGCATATTGTCCAATTGATTAGTTTAAACCCAGGTCTGACCCAAACCCAATTCTCATCACTAATTGTTACATGCCACAAAGTTCCAATGTTGCAGGCTGATTATTCATTTAGACATGAGAGATGGTTGGCTAACCTCAGGAGGCATTGGGTCATCGTGGTTGATGAGGATTAGATCGCTGGACCCCATGATTGACGATGGATTTACTTCACTGGATATTGGGATTGATGTGGATAAAGATCCATTTACACTGGAGGACATCAGTTACATTTTTATTTTATTTTTTATTGCAATCAACTTTTGTTAAGTTGTTGATGTGTTTAATTGCATTTAACTCTGTGGAAATGGGTAAGTGGTACTAATGTACTCCTATACTCATTCCCCTAGGAGAAGGAGGCTCCACCTGGGATCTTCCATTACTATAAAGTGGACTTACAGAGTCTGTTATAAGTCCTCCCCAATAATCCCCACATCCTTCTTGTAGCATTAGATATGTGAAAGAGGCCCTTGACCCTCAACATTGGGAGAGGAGGGTGCCTTGCAATGAGGGGAGGCATTGCGGACCCCCCATTGTAAGGTTAAAAGGCATGTGGCCTGGTATGGTATAGGAAAAGGGCTGCACACTTACTGCCCTCCCTTTCCTGGCCACCCAGTATAGAACAAAACTAGGAAAACAATGGTGGTGTGGGGTTCCCCAAAGTAAATCCATCATCAATCACATAATCCAGTGATGCAAATCCATCAACAATCATGCTGAAAGATGTAAATCTATCGTCAATCAAGCCATCCAACAATGTAAAACCATCATTTAAAATGGCACCCAGCGAAGTAAATTCATGGTCAATCATGGGATCCAACAATGTATCCATCAGCAATCATATTGTCCAGCGATGTAAATTCTATTGTCAATTGTGGCATCCAACAATGTAAATGCATCGTCAATAATGGCGCCCAGTGATGTAAATCATCGCCAATCAAGCCATCCAACAATGTGAATCCATCATTAAAAAAGGCATCCAGTGATGTAAATCCATCGTCAATCACTGCATAAATGCATCATCAATCACAGCGTCCAATGATCAATCTTGAAATCCAGCAATGAAGATCCATCGACGATCACATTGTCCAATTATGTAAATCCATCGCCAATCACGGTGTTCAACAATGTAAATCCATCATCAATAATGGCGTCCAGTGATGTAAATCCTCATCATTCTCAACAACCCGATTTCCAACAATGCACTCCCATCTATAACTGACACATCTCTGGCATTGGGTAATGCAAACACAGAGTCGGGTATCCTGGGTGATGTCATTGGTTAGATGTAGATAGTTGGGACACAAAAATAGCTGAGTGCCATGTGAATGATAACAGTGTAGAACAGGCGGTTATCACAAGATTTCTGGAAGGATCAACAGGTTTTTTGCCCTTTTCATGCAAAACTAAAGCCTTCAATGGTTTATTTCAAAGACCGAAAGGGAGTAAATAAGAGAAGCCCATTGGTAGGGTTTACTAAGACTTTAACAGGGTTATTCACTGAAGGGTGAAGGGTTTGGAGAAGACAGGATAAGTGAACAATCTGGGCCAAACTAGCTGATTTGGAAACATTCTCCAATTCAGCTCGCTTTACAGGTCAGCTATGTTGTCCTAGATTGTTCACTTCTCCGGCCTTCTCCAAACTCGTCACCCTTTTGTGAATAATCCTTTAACTCTCAGTAGGAGCGCTAGTTCCAGGACAGAGCAAGCTGTTGCAGCATCATGCATAGTGTGATGCCCCGAAACTGGAATTGCTTCTGAATATTGGACAATGGTGACCTCTAACTCTGGTTGGGCAACATGAAAAAAATCGGTTCGATCAGGTTTTTCTTAAAATTAATTCTCTATCCACACAAATTGATGCAAAGATTACAATCTAGAGTTAAAGGAGAACTTTGTTGTTCTTGCAAAACTTTTTTGTGCTTGCAAAAGGAGAACTATGGGGGTCAGTGCTTTTCCCCATGGTTCTCCCAAGGGTCACGGGAGAACACAAACTAGCGTCCTCCCGTGACCCAAAGCTCAGTATAACGCGAGCTACAGCTCGCGGGATACTGAGACGCCGCATCCGGAACGGATCCCGACATTGCTGTGTGTGACAGTCACGGCTCTCTGCAGGGATAGATCGAGAAGTGAGCGAGCGCCGGTATGTGTTCGCTCACTTCCCGATCTACTGAGCCGACCTGTGACAGTTTCATTGTCACAGGTCGCCTCAGATTATGAAGCTGAGTGAAAATCACTCGCCTCATAATTGTCCTTTAAGTCCAACACAGGAGACAGTATCTTATTGTATTTTCTGTTCCTTTGTTTTAATGCATTTGCATTATAAATCTTTACCAATCTGACTTCCCAGCCCCCCATCGCCCAGCTCTCCCTGTTAAAAGTTCCACTTTACGGGGCACAGTAACTGTGCCATCATTCTCATTTACATACTAACAAGCCGCTGCTGGCTCCAAGATGACACAGGACGCAAAAAAAACCCCCAAAACTTATTTCAGAAAATGATTGCTATCCAATTTAAAGCGCATCGGGAAAATGTCAGCAGCGTTCCAGGCACGGTGCCACCGGCGTCTTGTTTTTAAGCATTCGCACCCGACCCGCTTAGCGAGGGACAACCTTCCCCCTTCTCTTCAAATATTGATTTTGCTCGGCGCCTCTACGCGCTGGGGATACAAGACAAAAAAAAAAGAGAAGAAAAGAGCTCGGTGCGAAGTTATTCTCCGCTCCAGACAAAGAGCCAATTTCTTGTCCTATAACATAGCCTGCATGATAGGCGTCGGAGATAGGCCTACGAGGCCAGGGTTTGAGGCCCCTCGAAGGGTCGGAGCGGCGAGGCGCTTGCCTGATTAGCACAGAACCCCAACCAAATTTATCATCCATTTAAAGCAGACTTAGCGAGCGAACGGCGGCATGTCATCTAGCGTTTGTACTTAAGTATTTACAAGCCCGTTCCCTCGGCAACCGGCGGCTCAAAGTTACTTTTACCATTTTGTTTTCTTGAATACGCTTCTCTGCTTGATTGCACAGGGATATTGGAGGACAGCCAAGCCTAAATCATGACTATATTCCTATTAAGCCGAGGTCCTTTCTAATCATGTACCGTTAGACCTTTGATGGCTTCATCCCAGATTTGAAAATGAGGGGAATAAAATAGAAAGATTAAAGCTTTAGGGATGTGCTAAGTAGGACGGGAGAGAGAAAGAGAGAGAGAGAGGGAGGGAGAGAGAAACAGAGAGAGACAGAAAAAAAACAAACCTTGTTGCATTTTCACAGTACACTGACTCTCGAATTACATTTGCTTTGTGTGCGCTCCAGCTGTGATAATGCTTTCAAGGTGATATGGCCATAGCGGCGAGCAAAAGAAGCTAAAATTATCAAAAAGTAACAATGGAAGAAAGGGGATGTACGCAATGATGCAATGCCGTTGGAAAGATTTGTGTTTAAGGGCCCAATAGTGATCTTATAGATAGGAATAAGGTTCGCCATGTGGCAAATCCCCAGGATTCCCCTTGCACGTCATACTTTCCTCTCCAGAAATAAGAAACAACCTATAATGCAGTTTTAGTCTTTGCCCATGGTCATCTGAGTCACAGGAGATGATAATTTGATGGAATAGATACCCCAACCCTCATTTATAAAAGGGTGGGCTCACAGCAGCCATATTGTCAGTGTGTCTTGGGGAGAGTTGACATTGGTACATGTCCTCCATGGCAGTGCCCGGCTTCCCATGCCTTTTGCTTGACAATAGCTTGCCCATTAGCCCTACAAATGGCCAGAATTGAACAACAAGATTGCTTCCCCCCATAAACGTTAATAGGGTTCACCACAAAGTCATTTTATTGGTTGTTAGAATGCTATTGGTTGGGCTACAGAGCACCATTGCTTGCTTGGGCACAGGCAGGTGCACCATAACCACCAATGATGCTGTGGGCCCACCAACATTTTACCAACAAATGATGATGATAAGCTCAGCCACAAATCTAGCTTCAGGCTCGTGTCAAAAATTAATTCGGCAGAAGGCTTGTCTGTCAAATCTCTGGCTGTGTTCTAGCAACTAGGACTAGAGGTTGCTAGAGATTTAGTGGGCAAGCCATTTGCTTACTTCATGATTGACCCGAGCCCAAAGCTTGTTCATAATCACTAGCCAATCATAGCCCACCTGGGTTGGGCATTGTTCAAGCTGTGCTGCTTTTCCGTGCTCTCAAACCTAAAAGTGGCTTCATAGAACTGCACATTTTTCAACAGTTGAGATAGATGACACATACTGTCTTTTAGATATGTTTTTAGCCGCTTGCCTGAAGATTCCCCTTTCTAGCACTCAAAGTGAAGGGAACTTTCTGAATGGGCAGACCCTTTAAATCCAGTTGTGACATTATTTTTGCAGAATGCAGACATCACCTGTTATTCTGGGTGGAGATTTGAGGACCATGACTGAACCTAATAAAATAACAGAAACACGGTGGAAAACTGTAAAGGGGACCCAAACCCTTGACAGTTCCTTCTATCTCTCTGGGGATCTGTTGGTGAGGTCTCTGCACTTTCCCAGGTCTGTACTCCTACTGTGCCTATTATAAGCAGTCCCCACCATCCATGTGCTGAGTTTCCAGGTCTGGAAACCTGTTGTGACCATTATAAGCAGCCCCCACCATACCTGTACTGAGTTTCCAGGTCTGGACACCTGCTGTTACCATTATGAGAGGCCCCACCATCCCTGTTCTGACTCGCCAGATCTGCATACCTGTGGTGACCATTATGAGAGGCCTCCACCATCCCTCTGCTGACTTGCCAGGTTTGCATGCCTGCTGTGCCCATTATGAGGCCCCCACCATCCCTGCACTGAGTTTCCAGGTCTGCACACCTGTTGTAACCAATATGAGGGGCCTCCACCATACCTGTGCTGAGTTTCCATGTCTGCACACCTGCTGTGACCATTATGAGAGGCCTTCACCATCCCTCTGCTGACTTGCCAGGTTTGCATGCCTGCTGTGCCCATTATGAGGCCCCCACCATCCCTGCACTGAGTTTCCAGGTCTGCACACCTGTTGTGACCATTAGGAAGGGTTTCCACCATCTCTGCACTGAGATCCTGGGATTGTACACCTTCTGTGGCCATTATGAGGAATTCCCACCATCCTTGTGCTGAGTTCGGCCTCTTCAGACTCCCTGCACAGTAGGGCTAAAGTGTGAGAGGAAGAAGCAGTACAAGGAGCCAATCAGTTCATGTGCTGACCCAAAGGTGATTGATGATTAAATCATCATCGTGCTCCTTCTCCTTTCACTGTCCAAGTCACCGGCTGGGGGGTGGGCCCAGGAAGACCAGGGTTTAGAGGAAGTGGGTTGAATGGGGCTGATGAGACTGAGGACATCTAGTGGTAGAAAAAAAGTACTGCGGGGAAAACTTCTGGATTGCAGGTGAATATTGCAGGAAAGGCTGTTTTTGTTACTTTATCTTTCAATTAACTATTCATTTTGATTTTCCTGTTTTTTTCGGCTCCTTCGAGCGGAGAAACGCTGTGCTACATCATCGAGGATCCATCCTGAGAGGGTGACACCTTTTACAAGTTTGATTTTTTTTTTGACGGTTTCTAAGAAAATGATAGCTGCTCAGGAATTGACAAGGAATGTTTATTTCTAAACTGACAAAATGACTTGTGTAGCAATTATACGTATATAAAAATATATTAAATATATATAAAAACTTTTTTTAAATTTTTTTTAACCAAAGTGCAATCTTCCATTAAATTTTTTTCTCGTCCTTTCCCTTAATTTTTTTCCTGATCAATACAGTAAATGGGTTTTAAAATACAGGTTGTTTTTTTTCCCCCCTGTCTACCAACCCGAGCCATATAACAACGTACGCGTCTTGGCAGCTGTGTCTTATACGAAGGCAGTGAGCTCAGTTAATATACAATGTAATGGCGCTGCCAGGGCCCTCTCACTGTGTAATCACTCCTTGAAAGCTGCGGGTACCCAGCGAGAAGATACTTTATAGCAAGAGCCAACAACATTTCATTTAGTTTCTGCTCCATGTGACAGATGGGTCTATCCGTGAAACTCATCCATATTACAATATGGGACGAGCGCAGCGCGCAGCGTTCAGCCTCCACCTGGCAGCCCGTGGATGCTTCCTCTTCATTGCGAGCGAGATTATACTCCCCGCTGAGCCCCGGCAATGATGTTAATATAAGAGCGACGATCACAACCAGATCATTGTGACTGGGGAGCGGCATGGGAATCGGCCCACCGCGCACAGACGCGTATCAATTCGGCTTCCATTTTCATTTACAATCAATTGGAAGTTTCCATCGTATTGGGGGCCATTTTTGCTCATCAGTGCCGTGCATGTGCTTGCATAAATGCCAACTGTCCCAGACTTGTCTTGTATCTTAGACCTCAGTCCCAATAAAGATGTGTCTGGGGCAACATGTCTACAAAGAAATTGTAGACAATTGTGGGATTCCAACCTTCTCGCAACAGTTTGGTGAAGGGCCTTTTCTGTTTCACCGTGATTGCACCCCTGTGCACAAAGCCAGCTCCATAAAGACATGGTTTGACCTAGTTTGGTGTGGAGGAACTTGAGTGCCCTGCAAAGAGCCCTGACCTCAACCCTACTGAACACCTTTCGGATGAAGTGGAATGCCAATTTTGAGGCAGGCCTTTTCATCCAACATCAGCACCTGATTTCAACACTTTTGGATATATTTGAGATGAATTTGAATGCTGATTGTGAGCCAGGACTTCTTGTCCAACCTCAGTACCTAGTGTTGTTTTAGCTAAAAAGGCCAAAAGTCCCACAGACACAGTCCAAAATATTGAGGAAAACCTTCTCAGAAGAGTGCTGTTATAGCCACAAAAAAGGAGGACAACTTCACTTTAATACCCATGGGATGTTCAACAAACTATTTTAGAGTAATGATCTGGAGTCCATTGGCCATATTGTGTAATAGTTTCCTGGCTGTCATATTGACCCAGTGGGTTCAGTGCTTTCTGACCACTGGCCACTGACCAGGAACAGGTATGCAGACCAGAAGTTCTGACCTCACTCTAACTTGTGCTGCTTGTCCTGGGTCAGCAATAAAAAAACTACCGCACTCAGCCAGGAAGCTATCATTTCCAAAAGGAGGTCAGCAAAGTGGGCTATATGTGTGTCTTTGTATTGGTAGCCTTTAAAGGAAGGATAGCATGGCTCTGCTCACTTCTCAAATAAGAATTAAAACCTCCTCTCCTTTTTTTTTGGGCTCTCTGTTGGAACTGGTGACATCTGAATACCTTCTGCTATTGGAAGGCAATATTACTCTTCACAGTATTAGTTTTCGGTTTCCTTTTGGTCCACCTCACAGTAACCCGGCGGGTTATACACTTGAGAAAACGACAGAGAGGCTCAAACGTTCAGTTGAAAGGGAATAAATCCCATATTTATTGAAGAGGTGGATGTAAGAGGAATAATGTTTTTAAGGGAGCTCTGCCTTGGAAGGGGAGGCAATCGCTAGAATTGTTGTTCTTTGTACATCCTCCTCTTCTATTAATATGGGATTTATTCCCTTTCAGGCCTGAGCCCGGCTGTCACTCTCTCAAGAGGATTGCAGGACTGTGCGACGAGCGGGTTTGGAGCTTGAGCTCCTTGTGTTGAGGTCTGTAGGATGTGGGTGAGTGGTTCTGCGGTTCCTGTCTGACAGCTTAATCTGGCTTACAGGCTGCTGGTGATGAAACCAGTTTGAAGGGAATATGCACATTGTCCATTCACGGGAAAATAAAAAGGTTCTACATAGAGCAAGGAAGGAAATAAGAACCTATACACCTTTCTCGTCTGATGGAGCCCTCCACACCATGGCTTTGTAACTTTCAACCCAAGGTGATCAAGGTGCCTCTACACACCTACCTTGCAATCCGACACTGTGCCTTTGCCTGATGGAGCCCACCAAAACGTAACTATGTAACTTTGAACCCAAGGTGATCATGTGATACCTATTTTTTACATAGTGCAAGGAAGGAAATAAGCATCTACACACCTCCTTTGCCCTCCGACACTGTGCCTTTGTCTGATGGAGCCCTCCACAACATGGCTCTGTGAGTTTCAACCCAAGCTGATCATGTGATACCAATTTTTTACATAGAGCAAGCAAGGAAACAAGCCTCTACACACCTTCCTTGCCCTCGACACTGTGCCTTTGCCTGATGGAGCCCTCCACAACATGACTCTGTACGCTTCAACCTGAGCTGATCATGTGATACCTATTTTCCAAACATCTGAAACATCCATATGAAAGTTCCATGTTAGAGATAGAGCTAATAGAAATACTCAGAACATTGTATTTAAAAGTAAGTATGATCCAACAGAATCCAATACATTTATAGAACCTTCCTGTTCAGTCTATTGCTTTGTCTTAGTGGCCATGTTTAACACAATGAGACAATTAGATAATAATGAATTATTGTCTTCCTGTGGCAGATAAGCAAATATCAATCCACAAGTCTGAGATGTGACCAGGACTTGTAATTGAAGCCAGTAGGAATTCATGGACAATATCTGAAATTTCTCTCAAATATAACATTGAGAGTATTTGTTATTTAGATGAAGAAAATCCAGGGATCATTATCACTGGCCATATTGACAATATGTTGCACACACCATCCACAAAACCATTGAGGGGCTTTTGCAGTTTGGGTGCATTGAGGAGCCATTCAAAACGCGTGTTACCGCACATTGCAGTAACACGTGTGGCCACATATGTGTTACCATAACACAGCGGTATGAATCTGACTGCAATTATTTGCTGTTTTTGATTTTGCCAGTGATTCACCAGACACTGAGGAATATCAGCCAACACTTCATCCTTCTCACTCATCACTGTACATATTGGTTGTTCAGCAAATATGGATTATAGTCTAAAAAAAACGAATTTACATTTGATAACATTAACTTCCTGTTCATGCTGGTGGAAAACTTTATAAGTGCATCAAAAGAGAGAGCAAATACCAGCAACTGGGTTCAAATGGGTTGACATGCATTGATGTGAAAATGACCACTTTTCATAAATATGATCCTAATGAATAACTGAACCAATGAACAAAACAGCATGTGAACTGGGCCGTGAGCTCTCTGAGAAACCTGAATGCTAGTTACAGTGTGTGTGACATTTTATAAGGTATAGGGGACCTCAACCATAGCCACTGACACCACCAAGGGGCTGCACATAGTATTTTATTATATGTAACACTACAGAAGGCTGTCAGAGACTGTAGACATCCTACAGCAAATGGGCAGAGACCTGCCCAGGGAATGGTCAGAAACTGGGAACTTGAGATCCTGTTTGCAAACTCAGTACTGCCTGCTGAGGTCAGCACAAAAAATGCCATAGGGCTGCAGGCAAAAAGATTATGTGTCTCTCTCAAGTCCTGTATGCTGGGTCACCCCCTTCACTCATTGGGGGGAAAAACTAGCAGTGGTTCTTCCTAGCCCCAAGCTATGCATGGATCCAAGAGCACATTATAGAAATCTATGCAAGTACAACTTTATTGTAACAGACAGACAACACCAAACCCCACCTTGCACCTTCCCTTTGACGTGTTTCACCTAAAATTGGGCACAGGCAGCCTGAGAAGACGTCAAACAGAAGGCATGCCTCAACTCCTCCTACAAGGCAAGTGATTGATAGCTGAACATAAGCAGGTCTTCTTTTTAGTGCCTGTGAGTTCGCCCTCCCATCAACTAATGATGCACATATGCGCAGTGGCACAATGACTGAAGGACATGCAGTCCTGAAGACAGAAATAATGTCTTTATTGGTGCTCATGTCCCAACTGGAAATTCGAGGAAGTAGTGCACAAGAACCCAGTAGCTGTGGCGGTAAACACAACTGGTATGTAATAACAGGATGAAGCTACACAATCTGAGCCGTTAGCACTACTTTAATTATAGAGATTATTAAGCCCAATTTGTTTTGGTGAAATGCATTAATGGAGGAGGTGTTCCCAGGTGGAGCTTTATGTTGTTACAATAAAGTTTTAGTTATCAAAGTGGCCAAAGGTTAGACACCAGGGCCCCAGAAGCTCCAAAGCACAGATATAGAAGGGCTTTACTCACTCAACTATAGACCTCAAGAGGAAACAGATCATGGAGCATCAAATGGTGAAAGTCTGTGATAAGATAATTGATGTCTTTTGGCTCTTCACATACATGGATGTATTGAGTGTGTCTCTGTGTGTAGGGAATACATTTGCACACTCATCCCCTTCCATGCATGTGACTTTCTCGGCTGTGTTCATTACGGCAGCGGAGAGCTTTGACAGGCAATGCCGGTGACTGTACAGTGTGTGATGAACACAGCATGACAGCTAATATGTGCTGCTGTCCAAGGTACTGAATCACAATAAAGCGCTAAATTACTGTCTGTCATTGCGGGGCGCATAAGAGACTAATGCCCTATTCCCTATTCTAAATAAACTTGACTAGGGAGGCGGAGGGGAACCGAAGGAATCGTCAACGCAATCCCTTCCTCATTCGCGAGAGGCCACCGAACATTTACGAGGAATGAAAAAAAAAAATATGGCTTTTTCTTTTATGCAGAGACACAAGGAAAACAGCCCCCCTGTTTGATTGTGTCTCAGCAAAACAAGGAGAGTATGAGATTTCTGTTTATTTCTCCTCTGCCACAACAATCTGGGCATCTTAATGTGCCAGAGTCCATGGCTTCACAATACACACCCCACCATAATCACTTCACCCTCCTGCCAACTGAATGGCGCTCGTGCCAGGAGACACTGGTGGGTCCGTTAACAAGTATTGGCAGGAGCTTAACCCGCAGAACTTGGCAGCGGGAGCCATTCTTAAAATACAAATATTAAAATTAGAAATTAAATATGGAAAAATGGTAATGATGTAGGAGCGGAAAAAAAAGCAAATTGCCTCCAAGAAATAATAGTGTTTTAGGATAATGGTGTACTGAGACGTGTGATGAATTTTAGATTTTGTTCTGTTATTTTTTTGTAAGAAAATTGCTAGAGCTTTATTTTTCTTGTGACATATCTGAGACGAGAAACAGGTCAGGAGTTGGAAGAGTAGATGTCATGAACGTTAGTCCCTATCCACTGAAGAACTGTCCAGATGATGCAGAAGAGGATTGGAGGCTGCATGGGGACATAAGTGTCACTGAGGTGCACAAGGTACACTAAGGGTCCCTGGATGACACAGGATGCACGAGGAGCCATGGGTAGACTGATGTGCACTAGATGCCATAGCATGATCTGGGCTGTACTTGGATTCACTAGATTTATATATATATATAATGTTTCTGAATACTGCACAAGTTGTTTTGTATAATAAATTTCAATGTTTCAGAAATGAAATCATTTTTGGGTCACGCCTTAATGACCAAGGAAACATGTGGGTCCCGAGGTTACACAGGTTGAGAACCACTGCACTAGATGATACGTTGTACAATGTGAGTCACTAGATGATACATGATGATCTGGGGTACAATATGAGTCACTAGATGACACATGATGATTTGGGGTACAGTGTGAGTCACTAGATGATACATGATGATCTGGGCTGCTTTGGGACTCATTAGATGACACAGGATGATGTGGAGTGAACTGTGAGTCACTAGATCACACATGGTGATCTGAGGTGCACCTGGACTCAGTAGAAGACACATGATGATCTGGAGTACACTTGAACTCACTGGATGAAACAGGATGATCTGGGGTGCATTGGAAGTCACTAGATGACAAATGATAATATGGGGTGCATTGGGAATCACTAGATGACACATGATAATATGGGGTGCACTGTGAGTCACTAGATGACAAAGGATATTCTGGCATGCACTTAGCATCATTAGAAGACACAGGATATACTGGGAAGCAGGGGGTGGGGGAGGACAGTTATCACTGAAGTCACTAGATGGCACAGGATGCTTTAGGAAGCACTGGAGTCAAGGGGCACATGGGAGACACTGAGGTAGTGGCGCTGGCACTCCAGGTGAAACCTAGAAGCGCCAGAGGCTGCACACCGGAGAACAGACCTGGTGCTGGAAGTGTACATGTGGGGATACCTTAATTGTAGCAGGAGTCATGACTACCCAAGGTAAGTGGGACAGAAATGTCACTTTCAAAATCTCCATGAGATATTATATTCCTGAAGCAGATCCACCTAATCATTACATATGCATAGTGACAGTTGAGGCATTTTATGTGTTTGGTAGGGCGATGTGGTGGTGTTGATTTACTAAAAGTATATTTGTCATTTTTCCTGAACCAAATGGTTCCGATGTTTGTCTTATATTTGCCTCTTCTGTGGCTTGAGCTCTCTTAGCTTTCCGGTGTGACCAGATTCCACCCTTCTACCTTAGTATCCCTCGTACATTTCTTTTTTCAGATTTCTGATGTCCAAATTTTTCAATTTCTTTGGCCCCGTCATCTCACAAACCCAGGCTGCCAGAAGCTTCCCAAACCATTCTGCACAATGTTGAATCATTTACTGCCTTGTAATACACTTTTTGGAGCTTGGTTTGATTTATTATTGGCTGCAGTAGGACCTCATTGCATTTTGGAGACTTGGGAGTTTTTAAAAAAGTTCAGCCAAACCACAGCTGAATGAACTTTCCATAAGTTCACTCATCTCTACCGTTCTCTCTACCGTTCAGAGGTACCAGAAGCAAATGGCAAGTGGACCCAATCCTTTATCATCATCCAATGTGATCACACAGCCCTCTGAAGGCTTCATAATACTTCTTATCCTAGTTGAGAGCCGCTCCCGGCCCTCATTTCTGCTTGTGTACCCCCTACCATGCAACAAGCTGAGCTTGGCTCATAACGGGTAATGAGTGTTCAGCGGTGGTCCACCCTTCTCTATCTGGAAGCTTTTACAGCTACTAACTAGCAAAATATAAGTACTGTATACCTATGAACTCTCCAGTAATTAAAAATTGTTATATTAATAAGGTAAGATAGGTGCTGTGTTTAGCTGCTTGCCTGGAGTTCCTCTTGAAGTATTTATTACCTCCTCTGTCCAATGCCTTGGAATGTCGGCATTCTCTTTTACAATTCAGGACCACTGGTCTACAAAGTACCCATGGTGACCTGTAATACAGCGGCGTCCCGAGGCCGGGTGTCACCCGGAGTGGGTACCAGGAGATACCTTGCCGCGACGTCATCATGAGCATGCGCGACCATCTTGGTGATACCTGCCGGTGGGCATCTTGGTGATGGACGCTGGCAGAGAGAGGATGTTCACCCAGCGGAATAAGGCATGCTGCCGGGTCCCCTCCTCTCTCATGCAACTGTCGGGCTCGTGATCCATGACCCGCTGCCCGACTTTTCAGAGGGGTGACACCAAAATGACTGTCAGACATTTTGGTGACACCCCTCCAATGAATGACCCCTCCAATTATGTCACCCGGGTGTGGGCCGTACCCCTCGCACCCCCAAGTGATGCCACTGCTGTAATACTCATTAAGGAATTGCCTTGATGGGTGGATGTCAGTCTGGAGGTGTGGGCATTCCTAGACAGGTTGCATTTTTCTAGGTAACGCTCACATGTGATGATGACCTCCAATGATTGATGGAACTGAAATCCAATGAATAAAATGGGCGGGCCAGGGATAGCCAGGCCAGGGTGGGGAAGCAACAGCTAGCTGATGCTGGATGTCCGTTAACCAGGAAATGAGGCGGGCTCTCTCTGACTTGCTGCAGCTTCTAATGCACATGGTGAGAAGCTCGCAGTGTGCAGTGAAATCAGAGTAAGCCATTTCAGTCCAGGAGAGGAGGCGGCACAATACTAAAGGGAAGGCTGGAGTTCAGCTTTAATTTTGCATGCACCTTATGCTGCAATGATGACACTTCACCAAAATGTATTTAACGCCCACCATGTATTTCGGATAGCATATGGCATTTAAAGGGTTACTCCACAAAAATCTGGAACATGCATCTTTTTTCTTTTTTTTTTGTCGGTAGGCCCACGGGTGTCTCGCTCTCTATTTTTTTATATATATATATATATATATATATACAAAGCTTTCAGTAGACTATCATCTCTTCGTTAGTGTTGGTTGGTTTAATTAAATCAGCGCACTTTGCATAACAAAAGCAATATGCGGGGGCCATTGTCTGATTGCAGGTTCTATCCCGGCCACGGCTGCTGTATGTCACTTTCCTCTGTTTCACAAATGGGAACACATCTCGGTGTTTGTAAAGAGCGTGCGGCAGGGTTAGATAAAACAGCGTTATCACCATCAATCATATTATTATAGTAAAGATCCCATCTGGACGGCTCTTTGGCTGCCAGATTATACCCCATATGGGTGAAGAGGCTTTTCGAATTCAGGCTTTCAAGCCTTCCAGTTGGGATATGTCCTAATTATGATGAAATGCTTTTAGTGCACAAATGGGGCAGGCTATTTAGGTTACAGGGAGCGCGTCGGTATGTCAGGACTACAATAGAGCGTCCAATCATTCCTCATCCCGGGCAGACAGTGCCACTTTAAACGGAGATAAATGCAGATTATTGTGGGCGCTCTCGTTACGGATGGAGCATGTTGGATTTTAATTGTGGCATAATTATGTATTTCATGCTATTTTCGAGCACAGAGCCCGCGCCGAAGCGCTAGGGGGGGGGGAGGGGGCGAGAGAGGAGAGAAAAGAGTGACAAGGAAGGAAGAAAAGATGGAACAGATGGTCGAAGGGAGGAAGGACAGAAGGAAGGAAGGAGAAATAGATGGAATGTATGATCGCAGCAAAGGAGGAAGAAAAGAAGTCAGGAAGGAAAGAAGGGAGGGTGGAAGGAGAGAAGGAATTAAAGATGGAAGGAAGGGAGGAAGGTAGAAAATAAGGAAGGGAGGAAAGAAGAAAAGACAGAAGGGAGGAAGGAAGAAAGGAAGGATGGAAAGAAGGAAGGAAGAGAAGAAGGAAGGGAGCAAGGAAGGAAAGAAGGAAAGTAGCAAGGAAGGAAAGAAGGAAGGGAGCAAAGAAGGAAAGAAGAAAGAGAGGAATGAAACAAAGGAGGAAGGAAGGAATGGATGGAGTAAGAAAGAAAAAAAGGAATAGAGGAAGGAAAGAAGGAATAAAAGAAGGAAGGAAGGAAGAAAAGAAGGAAGGTAAGAAGACAGGAAAGAAGATAACAAGGAAGAGAGGAAGGAAGGGAGAGAGGAAAGAAGGGTGGGGGGAAGGAAGGAAAGAAGGTAACAGGAAGGAAAGGAGGACAGTACCAAGGAAGGAAGAGAAGGAAGGGAAGGCAGACAGGAAGTAAAGAAGAAATCAAGGAGAAAGGAAGGAAGAAGGGAAGGAAGAAATGGCGGAGGGAAGGAAGATAGAAAGGATGGAATGGAGGAACAAAGGAATGAAGGAAAGAAATTAGAGAGAAAGAAAAAAAAGGAAGGGCGGAAGATTGACCTAAATTAATTCATTTCTATTAGCCAACTTGCCTGCAGCCCATTCTCTAATTGAATGATACATTCTTTCCCGCACCTTCTCTTCATGTTTCTTCTGTCTCCTTGGCTGTGAAGCTGAACTCTCATAGCCACACATGGCAGAGGACCCCCCCCTCCACCCCCCACACACACACACACACACACATACAAGAAGTGGAGTAACACTCCTCGGGCTGGGAGCGGGGGATTATGGGCCGTGCCTCTCAGCAGGCCCATCACCTCGTGCCGAGCTTTCCTTTCATGTTAATTGACCCCCGTGACATACAGAACGGGCCTGATGGGGCACTTCGGATTCCGCTGAACACTTCATTAAAATCGCGGCGGAAAGTGTCAGGCAGAAGAGAGAAGGGTCCATCTTTGTTAGCAGCCGGAGCCGGGGAAGGGAGCAGGATGAATTGCCATGGAAACTGAAAGCAGCCACGAATTGCGTGCTGACCCCGCTAAAGAAAAGGGCAGAGACTGGCTATTTGCTGGTACACTTATAAACTTTCTGTGCTGTGGGCAGTTACAAAGGAAGGCTGCAGAGCATTACCAGCGGCGGAGCTCTGGAAAAAAAAAAACTCCTATATTTTATTATCCTCGCAGAAGAGATGAGCGATGGGGCGTCCGCGCTGCGACAAAAAGTTTTATTGGAAAACAAACTTTTCCCTGATCCATTAGCCCCGCGCTGCCCCAGGAGATTGATAATACACTGGGGTTAATCTGTTCTAGTATAATTGGGGTTAATACGTAAGACCCCTCCAAGGACATGCGGCTGCTGAATATAATTCATGGTTCAACAGCTTATGCCAAAAAAGAATGAAAACTAAAACTAAAAGGCATGACTTAACTCTTCATGTATATACATATATATCTTAATTTTCTTTTTTTTCTATATCTGATTTGTCATTTGTGTGCGGTCACTTAAAATTTACTTTACTTATCCCTATTCTATACTTCTTTTTGTAGCTTGGTGATGCACTGCCTTAGGTCATGTTTCTGGCCCTCACTATGCATCTCACCTCGGTGGAGCTTCTGGCCATTGTGGAATGCATATTTGGAATCATGGGTTTGACCATGCATGTGGCAGGGCAGGCAAACTCTGACCCTCCCAATGCAGTGAACTTAACAATCCCATCATGCATCTGACTCTGGGAGTCATGCCTGTGACTGTCAGAGTCTTGCAATACCTCATGGGACTTGAAGTTTCACCACAGCTGGAGGGCCAAAGTTTGCTTACCGCTGTCTTAGGGTTTAATTTACTAGTCTACTGGAGCTGTGGTATGGCCCTCTGATGCTGGCGAAACACATGGGATACACATTGTTAGGTTTCCAGCAAGGCCTTGCCACTAAGCCATGTGGCACACTCCATCATGTCCAGCATATATGATGTAGGAAGAGGAATCACCAGCACTCAGTAGAATAATCCAACATGTCCATTTATTGGACATAGACGTCACACAATCACGTCTATGTCCAAGAGTGACCGTCACTCTTTATGCCCTGATGAAGAGACCCTGCGTGGTCTCGAAACGTTGGCTCTTGTGATTGTGTGACGTCTATGTCCAATAAATGGACATGTTGGATTATTCTACTGAGTGCTGGTGATTCCTCTTCCTACATTGTGTCTGCACAGTGCCATCAGTGTTCATCACTACAAGTACCATTGTCTACATAGGCCTTGATTGCTGCAAGGTGTGCAGAGGATTTCCCCTTCTATCCAATCAGCATATATGATGAACAATGGATTATCTCCTTAAGCTAGTCTTACTTTTGCCTCTGAGATACAGTTATATTGATATCTGGATAGCATTTTCCTTCCTTCAAAATGGCACCATATAGCTGATGCAAGTTATGGACGCCATCATATGGTCAGACTGTATTGTTCATATTATACAGACCTCAGAAACTGCTTCTATGTTTACTCAATCTATTTGGCAGAGAGCAATATGTGAGAACAGAATCTGTACTCACCTCATGTAACATCACTTTCTTGCATATATCAACATATATTGCTTTGTAGAAAGAAGCACCTATGTGGGCATGTTGGATTTTTTTGATGAGTATGCTTTGGATTCTTTTGGCATATAGATGTTCCTTTGAGACACTGCAGAAACCCACACGAGGGCAATCATCGCTTTGAAGGAGCTTCAGCCACTTACAGCTTTTGATGAGTGCCTATTTGATGTTTAACATCCACAACACAATTCTAATAGCTCATGGAAGCCACGATCGGCTGAGAGGAGGAATCCCCATTGACATGCAAATACCCGCCATAAATGCATCTTCAAGTCGCGATAAGTTGTTTAGTTTGAGACATTTACTGGATTAGTCTTGAGCTATCCCCCTGATGTTGGAGCCAATCCTTAGCATTCATTATCTGAGCTCAGATTGTCTATGTGGAAGAGATATATCTCTTACAAAGTATAATAAATGTGAATGCATTCTTATCAAACCCATACGGATATATATTCTTGGGTTGGACTCTTCGGGATGGATGAAAGGTTTTGTCAAAGAATAATTATTACCATGCATGGTGAAGTGGGATTGTATACACCAAGCTGCAGGGAAAGAGACACAACACACTGGGAATCTAGGAAGTTGGTGAAAGTGATGGGCAGATGGAAGGCAGGACTCACTACGTAAATGGAATTTTGACAAGTCAACTTTGATTTTATAATCAGAAACAACTCTAGTATGTATCTTTTTTTTACAATGCTGATGTTATAACAGGAGAGGATATGCTGGGACTTGACAACTCCTTTAATACACTGGTTTAGGAATAAAAGTTGACAGGTCACTTTAAATAGACCATTGAGAGTCTACTGGGGTGGCTGACACCCAGTGGTGTATTTAGGTTTTGTGCTGCCCTAGGCAAGACTACACTTGGGCAACCCCCCAGTCTAAATTTGTCCTACCCCTTCCTGTTTAAGACATTTTGCGTAACCTGTCGGTCGCTGCATACAGCGTGCACGTGGGACTCTCAGCTGGGCTGTGCAGGATCTATGGTGGGCTGTGCAGGGTCCCTTTCCCTGCACACATGTGCTGCTCCTCTTACCTGAAGCCTCCCAGCCTGCCTCCAGGTAATCCCACCATCAGATGGTGGGCTATGGGCAGCCCAGAGCCACCCATAGCTCCGCCAGCCGAGCTGCATCTCACTCGGCCCCAGCCCCGCCTCCGGTCCGCCTGAACCCTTCCACCGGTCCCATCTTCTCCACCCGGCAGCTCTCTCAGCTCGGCCACCTAATTTGCCTGATTAGGCAGCCTCAAGGCTTTTGGATGCCCACACACAAAGGAGGCATTTACAGGTAAATACCATGAATAAGATACAATAAATGCACATACTGCCTACCTTTATGAAAAGCATTTGTTGAAATGAATGGTCTGGTAATAGGGTTTCTTTCATCTATTTGAAGGTTTGCTCTGTTAAAGAGAACCAGCCATCAAAGCTGAAGTCTGGTGGTAATATAAGGTCATCAAAGCCAATAGCTTCTCACAGCAACCTCGGGAGAGAAGCAGTGCATGTAGGGGTATTGATGTCTGTGTTTAAGACAACCCACCCACATAATGGCCAATCAAGCCAAATTGTAGCCTCGAGGTCACAGAAAAAAAAAATTCAGCTCATGAAATTCTTTTGTTTTAAAGTATCCCTATATATTCTGTGTTTGCTTCTGAAGTTTTGAATCTTCTCCCATTATTTTCCATATCTACTTTGTTCCAGCATATGAAGAAAAAAAAAGAAGAAAGCATCAGCCAGTCTAAAATATCCTCCATCCCTACAAAGCACTTTACCCTTGGAGGCCCAAACCCCGCCGCACAATGAAAAAATTCTTTATTGCCACTGTAATAAGGCAGCAGCGAACATTTTATTCCATTTGTACGTCTTGTGCCTGCGGTGTGTGCAAAACGTAATTTATTTATACACAAATTGATTCTATTATTCACTGTTTCAGGGGCCAATGTCCTTCCAGATTTGTTTAATCCGTAGACTCACCAGGAGCACTTTACATGGGGCTGAACAATAGGGGAGGATCAGAAGTTCGGTGACACAATGTTCCCGCAGTTTCCAATTATATACTGCACGTTCCTTTTTGGCATTAACTTTCGTTTTTTTTTTTTTTTAAAGACAGAAACATCTACAAGAAGCATGAGTCTGTAGGGCTATTCTTTAAAAAAAAAAAGAAGACCTGTCACTTCTGAAGAATCTCACTCATTAATTAGTTTGATGCTGTGACTATGTTTTGTCAGAAATGGCTATGTGAAAGGCAACTGAGGATCTGGTCATACTCCCAAAGATGCCCTTTTCTGTGCACTCTATGAAAATAGTTTCCCTTTGCTAATAGGAGACTGATTTCCTCAAGTTAGCTAAGCCACACCAACAGCCATTCCAATGCACACTATATGGCCAAAGCTTGTGGACAACTGACCATCACAGCTTTATGAGCTTGTTGAAGCTTCCATCACAAATCCATGGATATTAAATGAAGTTGGCTCTTTTGTGACTATAACAGCCTCCACTCTACTGGAAAGACTTTCCACAAGATTTTGGAGTGGGTCTATCAAATTTGTGCTCAGTCAACCAAAAGAGCATTTGTGAGGTCAGGGACTGACATTGGATGAAAAGACATGGCTCACAATTGGCGTTCCAACTTAACCCAAAGGTGTTCAGTAGGGTTGAGGTCAGGTACTGACATTGGATGAGAAGACCTGGCTCACAATTGGCGTTCCAACTCAACCCAAAGGTGTTCAGTAGGGTTGAGGTCAGGTACTGACATTGGATGAGAAGACCTGGCTCATAATTGGCGTTACAACTCAACCCAAAGGTGTTCAGTAGAGTTGAGGTCAGGTACTGACATTTGATGAGATGACCTGACTCACAATTGGCCTTCCAACTTAACCCAAAGGTGCTCAGTAGGGTTGAGGTCAGGTACTGGCATTGGATAAGAAGACCTGGCTTACAGTTCGTGTTTCAACTCAACCTAAAGGTGTTCAATATGGTTGAGGTCAGGGATCCATGTTGGTCACTCGACTTCCTCCATACCAAACTCATCAAGTCATGTCTTTATGGAGCTGGCTTTGTACACAGTCATTCTTGAACAGACAAGGGTCTTCCCCAAACTGTTACCAAAAGGTTGGAAGGGCACCATACCCATCACTGGAAATATACAGGGGGAAATCACCATAATATTATCCATGGAATAGGGATGTCCAACAAGTTCATATAAGTGTGATGATCAGATGTCCAAAAACGTTTGACCACGTTGCATATACTTGCCCTAAGTCTGAACTATAGGCAGATATAAAAGACACAAAAAAATGCAATAATTATTATACAATTATATATATATATTTCTTAATGAGATCGCTGTAAGTACCAGAATTTAAGCAGATATCAGTCTCTTGCAGTCCCTGTACAGCAGGGATGAAGTGTGAGAGGGGGAAGTGACCTGGAGCCAATCAGTTCATGTTCTGAGAAGGAGTGGGCAGAGTGACAGAAGGATGAGCTCACCTCTGTGCTGCTTCTCCTTTCACTGTCCAGTCACAAGAAGGGGGTTAAATGATGCTGGCTTTTGAGACTGAGGACATCTAGTGGCAGAAAAGGAGAACTGCGGAGGGAATCTCTGGATTGAAGATGAATATCGCAGCAAAGGCTATTAATTTTTTCTTGGAGTTCAGCTTTAAAGAAAACAGTTTTCCCCCCCTAGGAAAACCTGTGCTGTTCTTTTAACAGATATGTTTTTTAAGCTAAAGCACCGTTCCTTTTGGTGTTTCCGTTCCGCAAGCGTTAAAAAGCATCAATTCCAAATTAAATAAATCTCATTAGGCGGTGACAATGAACATCCTTCTTATAATAAATGCACCATCAATTAATTTCTCCTTTGCATAATAAATTGACTATAAATTATAAAAGACAGGCCATAACTACGGATGACCTTTACGTCGCAGAGGTTTTGTCATGCGCATCATTTAAATGCTGTAAAAAAAAATGTCACGGATGAGAAAATTAACAGTTTTTGAAGGAAAGGCATACAACGTAAATGAGGTTTTATTGGCCTGGGCTGGAGTATTCATATTAAGCTGAAATAGAGTTAATTAGGGGAATTGGACAATCGGTTGCCGGTGCATGCCGTACGGTGAAATGTACATACAACCACCGGGCTGAATTAAATACTTCACCTGGCTGCAACACATAGAGCAGCCAATATGACATTCAGTACACATTCACTGCAGGTGCATGCGTTTTAAATGGCAGTGATGGATTCACCGCCAGAGAGTGTTTTGTGAGTCACATTCACTGTCCTTATAAAGAGGCCAAAGTGGAACTATGGGCAAAATAAAAAAAAATGCATATACAATACAGTCTGTTATGAGCATTAACCCGGACGTTTTTGTATCGTCTGAGCCCCCTTCCTTCACACAAAATACTTTTATCCCCTGTTGATCCTACCAATAGATAATTGTTTTCCCACTTCCTCTAAAAGGGTGACAATGCTGTTAGTCCTTTCATTTAATTGTGCAGCTGTGTTGCCATGGTTATGCCTAGAATGAGGCAGCCTAAGGAGGTTGCCTCAGAAGGCATCTCATTGGGGGGACAGCAGGTGTGGCAGGGGGTGGCAGAGGGGTGGGCACAGAGTCATATGATATATCCGGCTTCCCGCCCACATCGCTGATGTCATCGGTTGCCAGGGAGCTAGGCGGGACGCTCTGGCTGGCATCCCACCGAGCTCCTGGTAACCAGTGACATCAGTAAACTGGGCAGGACCGGACAGCATGGCTCTAACACAGCCCCCCATTCTACCGCTCCTGGCAACCAGTGACATCAGTGAGCTGAGCAGGACCGGACACTCAGCATGGCTCTAACACAGCCCCCATGCCACCGCATTCATCACCATTTCCCCATCCCACCCGGATGACCACTATCAGCAAAGCCACCCGCTCTACAGCCTCAGGTGGCATATAGGTTAGGTACAAGGTGGTCTTAGACCTGCAAGTATTCTCAAATGAACCTTATGTAATATACAAATTAAAGCCCAACTCCAGCTAAAACATTTTAAGTGGTTGCAGCAACAGTTTTTGGTGTTTTTTCTTTTTTTTTTTAAATAAAAGATTTCAGCCATGTGAATAATAGCTTGCCATTCTAAGAACCATAACAAGCAGACAACAGGGTTTGTCCCAGCCACTAAAACTGTAGCTTTTGCTGTTGATGCTAGTGGCAGACTGCATGACATATGTCATTTTTTTATGTTGCCCATAGTTACACTTTAGGAACCACCATAATGCAACACAGACGTACCAGAACCCCGTGGTCTGAATTGGCCCTTCAAGGATTTTGCTTTTTTATCCTGGAAGCCGTGAATGACATATGTCAGTCAGTCTGTCACAAGCGTTAACACAGAATATTTTGGCTTTCTGAATTCCTCTCCCCCTTACAGTTTTATTACCTTTTGATCCTGCCAGGAGACCCGTCATTTCTCCAGTAATGCCCACTGAGCCACAACTGTAGTCACATCAACGCCCAACTGCCAAGCTTTGCTCTGATTGTATCCTCTCCTTACCGGTAGCAACATTTAAACACCTTATTGTACTTATCAATTCTTTTCTTGGTTTAGCACCACAAGAGATGCAATTGCAGGTGGATCTCCATGGAAGATGTAAGGGGTAAATGGGTTAACGTGTTCTATGGTCACCATACCAGTTCACTACCCAAGTCCCAGTGTTGTGAATTGCCTCCGAAGAGTTTAACGGCTCTTTGTCATGTAGGTTGGTGGACCCAATGTGTTCCTAGGAGTGACAGCCAACTAACAGTCAGCAGGCTGATGGTCAGATCAGATGACCTGAATTTCTGGCAGGAAACAACCAGGGGTGGGACAATTATTTAGAATCCAGGAGCCAGTCTGTCCAATCTAGGAGCCAGTCTGTCCAATCCAGGAGCCAGTCTGTCCAATCCAGGAGCCAGCAGGATTGTTTCAGGAGCCAGCTGTTTTGACGAAAATCTTTAAAACATGTAATTTTTAGGGCACATTGGATACCTGGCTCCTGGGATTTGTCCAGCCCTGCCTTAGACATCCCAATGTGGTGGTTTTGCCCAGCCTTGCCTTAGACATCCCAATGCGGTAGGATTTGTCCAGCCCTACCTTAGACATCCCAATGCTATGGGATTTGTCCAGCCCTGCTTTAGACAACCCAATGCGGTGGGATTTTTCTAGCTCTGCTTTAAACATCCCAATGCGGTGGAATTTGCCCAGCCCTGCCTTAGACATCCCAATGCAGTGGGATTTGTCCAGCCCTACATTAGACATCCCAATGCTGTGTAATTTGTCCAGCCCTACCTTAGACATCCCAATGCTGTGTAATTTGTCCAGCCCTGCTTTAGACATCCCAATGC
This sequence comes from Nanorana parkeri, assembly GCF_000935625.1. Classification (NCBI taxonomy): domain Eukaryota; kingdom Metazoa; phylum Chordata; class Amphibia; order Anura; family Dicroglossidae; genus Nanorana; species Nanorana parkeri. The sequence continues at coordinate 2,486,684 of NW_017306326.1, read as the reverse complement.
GGTGGGATATCTCCAGCTCTGTCTTAGACATCCCAATGCAGTTGATGTGTCCAGCCCTGCCTTAGACATCCCAATGCGGTGGGATTTGTCCAGCCCTACATTAGACATCCCAATGCTGTGTAATTTGCCCAGCCCTACCTTAGACATCCCAATGCTGTGTAATTTGTCCAGCCCTGCTTTAGACATCCCAATGCGGTGGGATATCTCCAGCTCTGTCTTAGACATCCCAATGCAGTTGATGTGTCCAGCCCTGCCTTAGACATCCCAATGCGGTGGGATTTGTCCAGCTCTGCCTTGGACATCCCAATCCGGTGAGATTTGTCCAGCCCTGCCTTAGACATCCCAATGAAGTGGCCATCATTTCATCTCTATGGGTTTCTGAAGACCAGAACCAACCAACGAAGAGAACTTCAATGGTGATGTCATATTTCTCATCGGAGTAATCTGGCAATAACAGTACAGACCCTTAGCGCACAGCTTTGCAATCCTAGAACTGCGTTCATCATAAAACATCACCGCGCGAGCGCGTCATGCTGGAAGTTATTAGAACTCATCCCTGGCATGATAGAGAGAAATATTGTGAAAGTGGAGAGGAGAGACGGGGAAAGGCGCACTTGCAACCTTGCGCAGGTAATAACGGCGCGTGACCCCAGGGAGTCTTTACCGCGCCGTGATGTCATTACTCTTCCTGATTAATAGGCAGCCGGATGCTACGCGCAGCCAACGGCCACAGAAGCCGGCAACCGCCAGAGAAGAATGGCGGAGCCTGGTGTGAATACGTACGCGGCGAGAAACAAAAGGAAAATAAATGATTAACATTTTAAAAAGGGGGGATCGTCAAGGATGATTTATCTGGGAGGCCCGCCAAATATATGCCTGCTAATGCCGAATGAATCTTCTTCAACTTGAGGACATTAATAACAGGGCACTGTCAGATAATTGTAATTTATTCCTTTGCTAGGTGGGTTTGAAGCTGCCGAACAGATGTCGCCCATACAGGTGCCGATATCAAATGCATTCTAAAAGAGGGAGAAGGCTTTGTAGGATGATTAAACAACACGACTATTGTTCTGTTTAATGGATCATGAGTATCAGTGAAGTGCTTGGCAATTAAAGGGGAAGGCGGGCTTTTGCTGAAGGATATGGAACACTCCTCCTTCCAAGTCAGCCAGAGAAGGGCTTTAGAAAACTTTTGTTGCGGATCTTTACCTGCTTCTGTTCTGTAGATACTAAGGTGAGCCTTGCTAGCATACAAGTAAAGGTTAAAGGACAAGCGTACATTCCCTTCAGTCTTGCACAGTTGTACCGGCTCCTCTCCTGGGCTGAAATCGCTTCCTCTGATCTCGCTGCACACTGGGAGCTTCTCATAATGTGCATTAGAAGCTGCAGCAAGTCAGATAGAGCCCGCCTCATTTCCTGGATGGAGGATGTCTAGGATCATCTAGTACTTTCCTCTCCAACCTGACTGCCCCTGGCCCGCCCCTTTCATTCATTGGATTTTAATTCTGTCAATCATTGAGGCTCAGCATCACATGTGGGCGTTACCTAGGGCGGTTTACAAGCAAATGCAGCCTGCTTAGGAATTCCCACTCCTCCAGACTGGCGTCCATCCATCAAGGCATTTTGATATTTGCATAACCCCTCCCAAGATACATCCCACAGTGCTGAGACCTCGGTGCTCGGTGGATCTTGGTGCTTCTCTGGCAATGTAGGCTGGTGGGAGAGGCTGGCTGGGTGCTGTACATAGCTTCCTGAAAACATCACAGCACCATGCCAGCCCCTCCCAACAGCTTGCATTGCATAGATAAGCACAGAGACCCACCAATGATGTCAACAGTGATCACCATGATTGGTTTGTCTAAGTGATTACATGATCAAGAACCATGCTGAACAGTTCCTAATCCATAGTCAATGACCTGCAGCTGTCAGTGATAGCATGGTCTGAGAACTATGAGCGTGCAATATTGCATTATCATCGTGCATGTGTGCTGCATGGGGCTGCTCCATACTGAAGGTGAGTATTGCAGCCTAAATATTTAAAAGGAAAACAAAAATTTGGATTTGGGGATTTGAGAAAGAATACGCAGTGACCCTGTGAGGAGCTCTCTAGGTTCCAGCTCAATCAGATTCCAGAAAACTCAGATTAAAGTAAATCGAATTTCTGATTTAGCACAACTGCATTCATTGCTGGCTAGCCTTATTGGCTCACTGGTTGCTTTCACTTGTTCTCCATTAAACTCATGACATTTGGCCATCAACTCCCTCCCCCACCCCACCCCCTGCGCAGATTACCACGTACTTCATAAGCATGAATTAGAAAGTAAGGTTGGTCCCCTTTTAAAAAGTGGCGGCTCCTCTTGGCACAGAAAGGGTTACCCGTTAAAGCTACAGTGTCACCTTTGTGTTCCATGATGGATGGCAGCCACTGCACTGGGTGGGAGTGAATGAATATTTCTTTGCAATAATGACCACCAGATGGTAGCGAGTCGTTGCAATGCAAATTAAAAAATGCATGAAAAATGCCAGGGAAAACAGAGGAAGACAAAACCTGGAGCGCATTCCATCTATAAATCTTTTTCCTTGACTACAACACCGCCACTTGTAATGGGAATTAAATTATTAACAGACACTGCAAGGGGAATACAAATGCTAAAAGTTTGGTGTCTTCACCAAAAGAGACCCCGCGCTGGAGAAAGTTGACTCACGCCTGAGATCTCTGTGCAACGTACAGATTTGTCCTTCCTTGGGTATGGCTCCATCTATGATCCTCAACGCAGACCTATTCACAAATATTACCGTAATAGATGTAATACCGGGGGCTGGAGTACCTTTCCCAGAAAAAGTGCTGCTCACTCCAGTGCTGCTTCCTTGTCTAAAAGCCTAGGCATTAGGTCACATGACCTTTGTTGAAGGGGAAGATTAGGCTTTTGGTCATGTGGCCATCCACAACTCTGCCCCTGGCTATATCTCCAACCACGTCTTAAAGTATCACACTAACTGTCCCCCCCGTTCTTCCAAAGACCTCCTGCTTTCTAGCTCCCTCGTCAGCTCCTCCAATGCTTGCCTCCGGGACTTCTCTAGAGTCTCTCCCATCCTCTGGAACTCTTTACCCCAACCTGTCCGACTATCTCCCACTCTGATTGCCTTTAGGCGTTCCCTAAAGACTCATCTCTTCAGGGAAGCCTATCCCACCTCAACCTAACCACAGAACTATCACTTTCTCAAACAATTCATCCCCACACAGCTACCTCCTCATGTATCATTTGCCCCTCCCTTTTAGATTGTAAGCCCTCAAGGGCAGGGCCTTCCTTACCATCTTGTCTTGAATTGTGATTGTAATGTCTTCCTTATATTGTAAAGTGCTGTGCAAACTGTTAACACTATATAAATCCTGTATAATAATAATAATAATAATAATGTGACCAGCACTGACGGGAGACTGGATCAGCAATTTAATCATTTTAACCCATAGGAATACAACACAGGGAATGGATCCTTTGCTTTAAGAGTTTGATGGAGTGTCAAATACCTTCTTTTAATGTTCTACTTCAAGGGGAAGATTTATAAATCATCCGCCCAGAAGACCCACTGGGTGAATGCCATTCGCACATTGCTCCTGCCACTAGATGGAGCCTCGGAAGTTCCTATGCTCCTTGGTTCCTTCTAGTGGTGGGAATGACGTGCAAAAGGCATTTACCCAGCGTATGGCTGGGCGGATGATTTGTAAATCTTTCCCCAATTGTGTCAAAAGCCAAAACTTTTTTGGGATTTTGGATAGAGCGATGAAGGGTTACAACCACTGACAGGGTCCTATAGCTCTCTGTATGCCCGATACAGAGATTCGCCCTCTCTATTTGTGCTGTTGACTATTGTCACTAGGACCAAAAGTGTAGTAAAATCCCAAAATTTGAGTCATCACCAGAAGAGGAATAGAGGGGAAATCTTCCAATGGGGACACTAGTTCTGGTGACAACTGCAAGTCAATCAATGATTGCAATAACAGGTCAATAAGTGATTGTTTGGCATATGCTGAATCTTGAAGTTGGCTATCCAGCAGGTTGAGAGTTCAATGAATGCTGTGCTATGCTGGAAACTTTGCAGATGAGTCAGATTACTTCTGCTCCCTAAGTGGTGACCACCCTGGCAGAAGAGCTGAATGCGTTCATTTTCCTTGGCCTAGGAAGTTACTGTTCCAAAACTGAAATCATTTCCAGACATGCAACTGGGATTTTGAGCCTCCCACCCCCTGACGGAACAGGGTAAGAAATCAGATCAGCACTATGTGGTCTACAGATTAATGAGAAGCCCAACGGTTCTATTTAAAAGGCATCAACCAGAGTATGAAAGCTCAAACTGTCAGTTCTGAGTCTCTGCGTGCCCTCTTGATTGACGGGGAGGGCTCTCTGGCTGTTCGGAAACAAAATAAAAGGTCTTTGGAGATCCTGGAAAACTTAATAGGACTTTAAAAACAACGGGGGCCCAGAGGATGGCAGATGGTTTCTCCGGCCTGGGGACTAAGTAAACAGTGATTGCGCAGGCAGCCATGTTGCCTAAAGGATGGAGCCTCAAAAGAGGTCTTTATACGGTACCGTGTCCAAAACCATTAGGGCACCCGTTGGGCATAGACGCCGCTGTTACAGCCTTACTGAAATAAAGAGCGCACACAATCCTGTCATGATTTAAAGGGCACAAAACATAAATTACACAACTGTTTATCTAACGAGGATTTAACATTTATGGATGGCGATGTAGGAGTTTTAGAAGGTCATTAAAACACAAGATGTTTCAGATGAAGGTGGCCCGGCAGAGGGAAAGCTTCCAAGCTGCAAGACTGTTCAGGTGTGAAATGCTGACCCGTCCAACTCAATGCAATGATATCCTACAGCGGGGTAGCCACATGTTGGTCCTCCAGCTGTGGTGAAACTACAAATCCCATAAGGGATTGCAAGGTTCTAACAGTCTCAGAGCCAACATGACTCACAGGACCTTAGACCATTGGAGTAGAGGAGGAGGAAGGCTTCAGGGACTCAGTGCCATAGTTAGCTCCTTTTGCGCCCGAGGCAAGAACAGAAAAGTGTGCCCCCCAACAGATGTGTAATATCACCCGACGCCACACACGCACGGCATCATGCATCCCACTTCCTGGATGGTGGTGCGCATGCGCAAAATGCACTTGTGGCCAAATCCAAAATATAATAAAAATTTTAAAACATTTTTAGTTTCCGTTCATTTAGCCTGAAACACATTTTTAGTCTTTGCACATGTCTAGTAATATGTGTGCATAAGTGTGAGTGTGTTGTTTTTTTTTAAAATTCATTTATTTTTTATTATTATTTATTTTTTACCGCTGGGGGGCTTCGGGGAAATATTAGGGGTCTAAACAGACATTTCCCTTTTGAAATAGAAAAAGAGACCGAGGACAGAGATCCCTCTGGGCATACAAGCAGGGAAGAGTTGTGGAGATCCGAGCAGAAGCTGGAGCCTGTGCCGCTCCTCATCTCCCTGCTGAACCGTGGCTGTATTGGCTGCCTGGTGCCCCTGTTGCCAATTACTGTTCTTGCCATGGCAACAGGGGCAAGGGGGCGCAGCCAGGCCAGCCCCCACTACACCCCCCTCTCAGCTGCGCCTGAGGAGAGTGCCCCACTCGCCCCATGGTAGCTACAGCCCTGCAGGGACTGGTCTAACAGCCCGGCGGCTGCGAGTATAACTTTGTTTAGACTACAACGAGCACTTAACCTCTGCACTGGTAAAGATTTATTTCCCAGAGTTCTTCTTTAACATGAACATATATATTGGATGCTATGTCCATGTAAAGCCTCCTTTGTTTTCCTTTCCATAAAGCCTCCAAAGCCGAATATAAGTGAGGTCTAACATACTGGAACATTCTCAAAACAAGATTTTTCATTTTTTTCTCAGGTTATTGCAGGTGATACCTCCACGTCCGCAGGGAAATGTGACAGCTCTCATACCTTAAGACAGCGGTGCTCTTTGGTCCCGATTTTTCGACGTCGAGCCGCTTAAAACCGGCACCATGCTGCCAGCTTTCCGCTAGCCCTTAAGTACCTTGCCGCGTTGAGCCCTGTCATTTTCACGGCGGGTCACCGAAGTCTTTCTTCTGAAGCAATTTACATTGAAGGGGAGTTTAAGGTACCACGTCTAGGATTAATTCCTAAAAATATTACGCGGGCATTTTATCCACGTGTGACCGGCCGGGTCTGGAGGCGCAGCGTGGTTTTATGAGTGAAAATTATGGATTTGCCATCTTTGACAAATGATACATTTGGACAAATAATATGTTTCCTCAAGTGAACAAGTACTGTATGTGCGGAATAAAATACATAATTCCCTGCTAAAGAACAAAGTTAGGGAACAAGAAAAATCAATCGGTCCATTGGAAGAGGACATTGCTGGGTGAGAGTCAGGTAATTTGCCTTTCTATGTTGGACCATTCACTTGTTGAGAGGTTGTTACCTCACCTTGGCAAATATAAGAAGCCAACAGGTGATTCCAGTTCCATTTTGAGCGCACTGACCCTCTAAGGAAGCAAGATAAAACCCTGCCACATATGTCATTTTATCAAGAGGGGCGTCCTCCAAGTACCAATTTCCAGTCTGTTTAGGAAAACAGTCCTTCGCGAGACGACCGCTCAACAAAAGGGAAAAGCGAGCGCCCAGCAAGTGAAGCCATGGAGAGGAGTTCATAGCCTGAAGCAGGGAATATAATCCCATTCATAACGCCATTACCGTCATAAACAAACACACATTCTCTGTCTTAATGAGCGGCACTTAAACGCTGCTGGAAAATGAAACTGCCATTAACGGCGGGCTAAGTAGCACTTACCTATATATTCGGCTATCTATTAGCCTTGAAATATAAGGTGAGGAAATGAACATTAAATATGGTTTATTGCATTATGCAAATAAGATTTTTGGAGGCATGACTGAAGAGCCACATAAATACGGCTTGTTAATAGAAATATGACAAGGAGGATCAGACTTCATTCAATCATTAGCTGAGCGATCTTAAAGATACAGGTACATAGTGTACTTTCAATGAGACCCACATTTATGTTCATTGTATGGCTATAGGTTTGAGGAAACCCCTCCATATGGTTGCGTTCACCTGTTTCTACAGCATACAAAGACATTGTAGACAATTATGCACATCCAACCTCGTGGTAACAGTTTCGTGAAAGCCCTTTTCTGCTCCAGCATGACTGTGCCCTGTGTACAAAGCCAACTCCATCTGGAGACGGCTTGGTGTAGAGTTTGGAGTAGACATGTAAGCTGCGGAAAAATTCGGTTCGAAAGTTTCATTATTTTGGGATTCGGAATTCAATTCAGTTCAGGTTTCAGATTCGGACGAAATCCGGATTTTTGTTAGTTTATGAATATTCGTTGCGATAACCACAGAAAACCATAATACAGATATTATTACTAAAGCTGAATCTCCTAGACCCGAATGGCATTCGGGACCCAAATTTCCGAATTGCATTCGGGAGCTCCTGAGTGCCATTCGCGTCTGTGAGCCTCAGCTTTAGTAATATATGTATATGGCTCCCAGACCCGAATGGCATTTCGGAATGCAATTCGGAAATCCAGATCCCGAAAGCCATACGGGTCTGGGAGCCATATACATATATTACCAAAGCTGAGGCTCACAGATCCGAATGGCATTTGGGAACTAGAGAATGCAACTAGGAAATTCGGATCCCAAAAGCCATTCGGGTCCGGGAGCCATGTACACATATTACTAAAGCTGAGCCTCCCAGACCCGAATGGCATTCAGGAGCTCCCCGAATGCAATTCAGAAATTTGGATCCTGAATGCCACTTGGGTCTGGGAGCCTCAACTTTACTATTATATGTACTGTATATACTGTCTATGGCTCCCATGTTGCCGTAACGAAAATTCGTGTTCAGACCCATTCAGATGCATTAAACCGAAAAACACATCCGATTGGCCAGAAAAGTCACATGTCCGATTCAGTTATGTTTTTGAACAAAATTTGGACGGGATCCGAAATTCAGAAATGGAAATTCAGATTTGGACACTTTCGGATGCAAAGGGATTTGGAAATTCGGATGAGTCCCAATTTTGATTTGGAACTAAACGAATTGCACATGTCTAGTTTGGAGTGGCCTTCAAAGAGCCCTGACCTCAACCCTTCTTACCCAACACCAGTACCTGACCTCACAAATGCTCTTTTAGCTGGATGGGTTCAAGTCCCAACTTTGTCTACTTTAGAAACAAACTTTTGGGCACAAATGCCTGCAAGGTAAACCACAAAGAAAGCTTTCACAACCATCTCACAGCCTTAGGGAGGGAGGGAGGGAGAGTCGGGAACATTGATGGTTTTAAGTCTTTTAGGTCAGTGCCTACAGCCACCAGGACCACATTAAATATGCCACACACCCTCTTGCTTGCCTTCCCTACCCACCACAGTAACTTTACAAGTCTGCAAAAAAACACAACTACACAGGATATCCCCCCTTCAGTCTATCATGAATGCAGCTCCCAGACTCATCCACTTGACCAACCGCTCAGTGTCTGCAACCCCCCTCTGCCAATCCCTGCACTGGCTTCCACTCGCCCAGAGGATAAAATTCAAAATATTAACAGTCACTTATAAAGCCATCCACAACCTTGTCTCAAAATATCACCCTGACCGTCCACTCCACTCTTCCCTAGACCTCCTGCTTTCCAGCTCCCTAGTCAACTCCTCCCATACTCGCCTCCAGGACTTCTCTAGAGTCTCTCCCATCCTCTGGAACTCTTTACCACACCCTGTCCGTCTATCTCCCACCCTGACTGTCTTTAGGCGTTCCCTGAAGACTCTTCTCTTCAGGGAAGCCTATCCCACCTCAACCTAACCACTCAACCATCACATTCTCAAACAATTCATCCCCACACAGCTCCCTCCTCATGTATCATTTCCCCCTCCTCTTTCAGATTGTAAGCCCTCAGGGGCAGGGCCCTCCTTACCATCTTGTATTGTATTGTATTGTAATTGTAATGTCTTCCTTACATTGTAAAGCGCTGCACAAACTGTTGGCGCTATATAAATACTATGTAATAATAATAATAATAATATGCAGCAACAGAATGATTTCTGAAAACAGCTAAGCGATGTATTCTTAAAAAGCCATCCAGTAACTTGATGCCATCAATCTAATGCAGGCAGGGTGAGGCACTCCCTCAGTCTCCTCGCAACATTGAAACTCTATAGCCAATCACAAGGTAAGAGGCTAGTGTTTAAAGAGAAGGATTGGGCAGATTATGGACCACTTGTTTTTTTCTGCTGTTAATCTTTTCTGTTTTTTCTGTTTTTTAATAGAGAAAAGTTAGAGAGGCAATAAGGAGAGTCGGAAAACGGCTAATCGGGAGAGAGCAAACCTCTGGGTGCCTTCTATTAATTAACTTCATCCCATCAACGCTGAGATTTCCTTATAATTACACGGGTTCCTTTATTCATTATTTTACCGATACCGCAGAGATTTTAAAATGAATTAGACGCTTGTATCTCTTTCAGGAATGTATGACAAGTCTGCACATCAGAGCACAGAACTGTCAGACTTGTCAGTTTAAAGGGTCAGACCACCCGAAAAGTGATATGTCAGGGTTTGGTAGATGATGGAGTGTTAAATCCCCTGACAGGTTCTTTTGTCTTTTGGAGACCCTGTTGGTTAGATCTTTGCACTAATTTCCAGGGTCTCTATACCTGCTGTGACCATTATGAGGGGTTTACGCCATCCTTTTACTGAGTTTCCGCATCCCTGTGCTGAGTTCCCGAGTCTGTACACCTGCTGTGCCCTTTATAAAGGACTCCCACCATCCTTGAGATGAGCTCCTGGGTCTTTAACCCATTGTGCCTATTATGAGGGGCACCCATCATCCTTTTACTGATTTGCCAGGTTTGTACACCTGATGTGCCCATTATGAGGGGCTTCCACCATCCCTGTACTGAATTCCCGGGTCTGTACACCTGCTGTGCCCAATATGGGAATCCCCACCATCCCTGTTCTGAGTTCCCGGGTCTGTGCGGCTGCTGTGCCCATTATAAGGGGTTCCCATCATCCTTGTGCTGAGTTCCTGGGTCTGTACACCTGCTGTGCCCATTATGAGTGGCCTCCATCATCCTTGAGATGAGTTCCCGGGTCTGTAAACCTGCCATGCTCTTTATGAGTGTCTCCCACCATTTCTGTGCTGAGTTCCAGGGTCTGTACACCTGCTGTGCCCAATATGAGAGGTTCTCACCATCCCTTATTTATAGTATGGAGAAAACTGAGATTTTCTATCTATCTATCTATCTATCTATCTATCTATCTATCTATCTATCTATCTATCTATCTATCTATCTATCAATCATACAATCCATGGAATTATATTACTGCAGGGGACTAAGAAATACAGACAAGCTTATGTTTAAAGACAAACTCTGAGCTCAGTGTTTTCCCCCCAGATGAGCAGACCTCCTTTCCCCATGTGGCCCCCACTGTCATTATTTTATACTTTTTGGTTTTTACAATTCTCCATTTCCAGGTGCCTTTAGGTTTGCCTGGTACTGCAGAGTCCTCTACCTCCTTCCCCCTCTCTCCAGGGCGGGCGCCTCCTCACTGATGCATGGAGTTGCACTTACATAATGATGCTAGCGCCTTCCTTTGTACCAGTACACAGTAAGTGAAGAGTGCCATAGTGACATCTCAAAAGGCGTGGCCATGACACCCGTAACTCACAGCATGTGCCTAATCTTTCAGGTTGAGTGACACTGGATGTCATTCACTCCGGAAGGCTGAGGACACCCTGTGGCGAACATGAAGTACTGCAAGGAAAAGCTCCAGATGGTGCAGCATTGCAGCTTTGGCTGCTTTTTTCTTATACTACCCGAGGGACCTTTTTAAGAAAACAAAATTTTAGTCCCGGGCTTTAAATGACATTTCATTTATCTTTATGCGATGCAGTGAGTTGCAATGTGTTGTAGTCCGCCACAGTAGGCTGCATTGCGTGAAAATTCAGCACGGCCTACTTTTTTTTAGTGCTCACCACCGCAGCAAAAGTGCCGTGAACTGAGCCAATAGGCAAATCACCATTGTATATGCCTATGGTGGGAAAAACGCCCTTAGACTGGGAGTCTAGTATCAAGACTAGGAGCGCACACAGGTGCAAGTTTCTAGTTCGGAAATGGAAAATAGATATAATGCTTTCTTAGTTTAACCACAGAAAAATAATCTACAGACTGCGATTGCGAAGGGGATTGTGAAACATATCGAAAGATAATTATACGCATCCAAGTGAACCTATCAACCTACCTACATTTGTCATTTGACGGAGAACTATGAGGCGAGTGATTTTCACTCAACTTCATAGTTTGAGCCGACGTGTGACAATGAAACTGTCTCAGGTCGGCTCAGTAGATCGGGAAGTAAGAGAACACATACCGTCGCTCGCTCACTTCTCGATCATCTCCCTGCAGAGAATGGTGACTGTCAGTCACGGCTCCCTGCAGGGATTCTCCCGCCTCCCGATCTTCCAGCGCTACCTGGAGGAACGGACGGGGGAGGGGGCATGTACAGTTGGCTATGCCTCTAGATAGGCAGAGCCAGCTGTCAATCACGCAGCTTGTTGGATCTCAACAGTAATGTCGGGATCCGTCCCGGCTGCGGCAGTGTCTCAGTATACCGCGAGCTGTAGCTCTCTATATACTGAGCTTTGGGTCACGGGAAGACGCTAGTTTGTGGCCTCCTGTGACCCTTAGGAGAACTATGGGGAAAAACACTTACCCCATAGTTCTGCTTTCGCAAGGACGAAAAAGTGTTAGCAACAACAAAGGGCTAAGAGTGCTGATGTGATGACTCATGGCAAAACTTCTGTTTTTTTTACAGAGCTTCCAATTCTGAATTATTATGACTGCAAACAGAGTAACACAAATATACCCGTACTTAATATATTTAAAATATTTTGTAAAAAATTAATTAGAGTTTAAAATACAAAAATAAGCAAACGCCATATGGAGGTTCCCTTTCACCATTTCATGATCAAAGATTACAAAAATAAATAAAATTAAAAAAAAAGGGAAAGTTTTAGCAAACAGAGGAGCCGAGGACGGGGCCGGTATTTGGTGAGCAAAACCTTTTTTTTTTAAAGGGTGAATTTAACACAGAAAGTGACATTTTGAGGCTTCATAAATAATGGTCGGGTTTCATAAACATACATCTACCTGCACGGTACAATTTAAACAGGGCCGAATCCTTTTAAACCGGAGACGTTAGATTAATTGAATCCGGTCTTTTATATGGTTTCCTCTCCAGGCAAAGGTCTTAAAATCTGCCAAGCATGCAGAATGTCTTTTCATTTTCTATAAAATTCGAGCTGATGCTCCTTTTAAAAAAAGGACGACTGAGGCCTCACAGCTATTTTCAGAGGCTACGCTTGTCTTTTTTTTTTTTCTCTATGAAACTAAATATGATGCAAGTGAATTATTTCACGTTTACAAATGTTTCCCCTTCGCCGTTTGTTGATCTCATTCGTTTTGCTAATAAAGCGCTCTGTTAGCCGAACTGAACGCTCACAGACCAGTCTTGAAGCCACTTTAGCATAAAACAAAACAGTCTTTTATTGCTTCCAGAGCAGAAACATAACTTCATCAAACCATAATACACGGTCTGCTTGTATTCCAGCCAACAGAACACATAGTCTCACCGACTCCAGGTTGTCGCCCATACTCCATGTGTAAGCGGCTCGCTCAACCTCCTCGGCTGTCTTCCCTTCCTTGTGCCTCTAGCACACACAGCCAGCTGGCTCCCCCCTGCCTTCTGGGAGGAGTCCTCCTAAAGGTGCCCCTACACTGCTCGATTCTCGTACGAGAATCGCGGGAAATCCCGCGATCGTACGAGAATCGAACAGTGTGAACGAAGACGTGCAACCGTTTCTACTGTACGGTCGCACGTCTTTTGTCTAAGGAGCATGTTAGAAAACCAGCCAAGAATCGTACGATTTTCGGCTGGTTTGAACGGTGCTCGGGAGATGAATGCCAAACGGGCCGGTGTGCGCACGCGCACACTGCCCGTTCAGCATTGCGGTCATCTGAAGTCCGCCCCTCAGGGGGGAGGGCTTGCGATGATCGAGAGCGCGATCTGCCTGTCCAAGATGGGCAGATCGTACTTTTTTTGATCACTTTACAACCATCGCAAGACTAAGGTATTGCGATGGTTGTACAGTGTATGGACACCTTAACTCCTGAACATCCCTGTTCCTTTTCCCAGCCGGAGCCCAGAACCTTAGCCAGCATCCTTCCCATAAGTGCTGTGCACAGGTGTGCAATTAGGTGCTGGCCAATATTAAACAATGGACCCAGGAATCGAGATGTCATCCCTCCCAATTCTCTTAGAAATCTCCCAGTTCCTGGATCCCATGCCAAATCCAAAAATCCTGGGAAGAGCTGCAAAGTCCCAGTGCAAGAATTTGCTTCCTGGAACCGCTCAGCCCCTCTGGCGGAGAGTCCTGGGTGACTACAACCC
>NW_017306326.1:2470201-2473150 GCF_000935625.1 Nanorana parkeri | reverse complement strand
CATTATTATTATGCACAGAATGCACAATTTAAGAAAAATGCACATTTTCACGGCCGCATTTATGGTGCCATTAACAAGTAATGGAACCACAAACGTGGCACACATTTTTGACGTGTTCCGTGAACGTGTGTCAAAGCGCGCACAAGACTTGTGTTTGCCGCACATTCGTGTATGTAATGCAAAGGCGTGAACAAGGACTAAAGCATCTTTTTTCTCCGCACGTTTGTGTGCATTTAAGAGCAAGTCCATGTACGGGGAAAAACGTGCATTTTCCAGGCTGCGTTTGGGGCGCCATTAACAAGTAATGCCACCACAAGCACAACCCACATTTCTGACACTTTCTGTGAACGTGCATCAAAGCGTGCACGTGACGCGAGTTTGGCGCATGTTTATGAAATGCGAAGGTGTGAACAGGGACTTAAGGGGAGCTTGTAACCCTCAGGAGCCAAGTACAGCCCTTTGTATTCTTTTAAAACGTATTACTAAGTAGACACATATGTAACTCTTATGGGAATGGATACTTCTTAGAGGATCCAATAAAATTGAGGGTTTGTATTTAGGATTCAACCTTTTAACCCCCTCAGCCCCCAATCACCACCACCACCACCATTGACTCCAATGCAATGCCTGAACTCCTGAACTATTGGTGAAATGTACCAGTTTGTTCACCCCATTTAGCAAGTAACCCTCTGCCAGGGGTGATAAGCCCCTACAAAGACCCTGAGGGAACCTGGAGGAACCCTCGACTGGCCTTGGGCCCCCCGGGCTGTGCGATCCAGACCACACTTTGATAAATGCCGGGTCTCCTTGAGAATGAAGGTGTGGATGACTCATGAAATATCACGTTCCACCATCTGACCTTTTCCTTTTTTTCTAGACTAAACCAGCAAAGAAAATTGGTCGGAGATCCGCGGCGCAGCGACTGCGTCTGAATCCCGGGATTAGCCTGGCCTTTTCCCCGCTTCACTGGGTAGAGCGAAGGATTAACCCTCGGCTTCCCCTCAAGCTGGTGATGACAGGAGTGTAAAAATTTGGAATTTTTTTATTTTTTATATTTAAAGGGATGTGTGTGCCTTCGGAGCTACACACCACTCCGAAACATCGAGTCCACTCAGACCTATGCATTGCAGCAATGCACCCAACACGTGTACTGGGTGCTGTGGGTTACAGCTTCATTCATTTTGAACGGCACCCCATTGCAATAAACCAACACACCTGTGTTGCAGTACCATGAGTTGTGGTGCTGCATTGAAAGAAATCGGTGTGGTGCGTTGACGCAAGGCCAGAATGATCATTAATACAGGTGAGTCAGCACAACAGACTGGGCAGATCTCAATGCAATGGGCTCATTTCTTTTTTTTACCTATACAGTTACAAAGGGCTTGCGCATGCCGTAGCGGTGTAATTCATTGGCTGTAGAAGGGGGAGAGAGAGATGGATTTTTATGATAAGGGAGTCATGAAAACACTACTTTCCAGTTGATCATTGTCAAAGGACAGTGATCATCTGCTGGGAGTCCATATGTGGGGCTCTCAGCACTTTCACTAAGACTAGGCTATAAGTGAGTCCATCGTCCAGGGGTAGGCAACCTCGGCACTCCAGCTGTTGTAGAACTACAAGCCTGATGAAGCATTGCAAGCCTCTGCCAGCCACCAGCATGACTCCTACAGGTAGAGGCATGCTGGGATTTGTAGGTTCACCGCAGCGGGATTGCCTACCCCTGCCGTAGTCCATTTTACACCAGTCTTGTCATTGAGCAGACAGACACTACAAATCCTACACCCCAAAAAAAAGGCTTCTCTGTGCTCCTCTCTGATTTGGTTTCACTTAGCGACCCCCCGGAATCCTTATTTCGATAATTTCATGGCTATGCATCTCATTAACCCTTTGTTATCACTAGCATTGTGTCATTGAGATGTTACTCTCACACACCTCTAAGGGCTAGTTCACACAGGCCCCATTGGATTGCATTGGGCAGAGTTGCTCAACGCAGCCCCAACGCCTAGACAAGGCAAAGCACATTGAGGGGAATTTATCAAAACTGGAGCAGACAAAATCTGGAGCAGTTGTGCGCGGCAACCAATCAGCTTCTCTCTTTCATTTTCAAATCTTAACTGAACAAACTGAAAAGAGAAGCTGATTGGTTGCCATGAGCAACTGCACTAGATTCTGCCTGCTCCAGTTTTGATGAATTCCCCCCATTATGTCCTATTGCTGAAAAGAATTCGGACATGTTGCATTTTGGCGCAGCACATTGCAACGTCCTGTAACACATCACATGGCGCTAACGCACCCAGAGTTAAATTAAGGGGAAAAAACAAGCACTGCATTGTGTTTTAACAATGCAGCATTGCAGCGCGCATTCCCAACGCATTCCAAGGCAACGCATTCCAGCTTAATGCGCCGGGGTGAATGAGCCCTAAGGGTCTCAATCAACAAGGCCGTCCACTCAATGAGTGCACTGACCCTTTGCAACCAATGGCAAAGTTACAGGTTCTCTTGTAAGAAGAGCAACTCCCCCCCCACACCTGATGATGCTCATGCTTGCCGCGCTCCCCGCCGAGCAGCGGGGAAAGCGCGCAGATGTATCAACGGGTAGGTGAAGGAGTAATGGAGATGTTGTTACAAGAAAACCCGTCAAGACAAAAACCTGTGACAGACCTTTTAAGAGTCAGAACTATTTAATAAGTAACAAAAATGTAATAAATTTCTGTTCGCAATCACAGTATGAAAAAAAGGAGCCGTCATCCAACAGAGAGCGTGCTGCTCAAAGCCGTAACGATCCGCCGTGCCGGTTGAGTCCTCGCTGAAAGCCGGCCGGGCTCCACTCTGTTTGTTTTATATTCACTTCATGAAATAAAGCAACAACAGGAAAGCGAGATAGACGCGCGGCATCCCCTCCGGGGGCATCTCGCGTCCGTCTCCGTCAAGGCTTTTCTTTCCCCTTCT
>NW_017306326.1:2427455-2469067 GCF_000935625.1 Nanorana parkeri | reverse complement strand
CTCTTTACGCGCTCAGTAGCAAGTCGATTTTATCCACCAATCCTTCGCCCGCGGGGCGAGCGCGGGAGAAAGAGGCATTAGATGGAAAACAGTGACAAACGGCTTCTATAGCGGATAATAGGGCCTTTCGAGCCACGAGACATGCAGATCCCTCGCAGGGAATCCTGGAAGCCCGGGGGCAATTATAGACCCGGGGAGGGCAATCGCTTTGCAGGGGATTAGAAGGAGAATCATCGAGTTTATGTCAGGAGGACGCTTCACCGAGAGTTTCGGAGGGAAAATAAATAAGGGGATAGAAACGAGAGAGCGCGGAGTTAATGAGTGGTTTACATTCTGTAGAGGAAGAGGAAACGGAGGGGATGATGTCATTGTTTGCATTGTAGGGATTGATAAAACGACCCCTCAACAACCACTGAATGATTGCTTAACTACCGATACTAGTCCAAAATAAATACAAATAAACGTTTTTAGTGTGCGGTTTAAATTCCATAGAAGAAGAGGAAACAGGGGGATGATGTCATTGTTTGCATTGTAAGAATGAATAAACCGGCTCCGGGCAACCAAGACCGTCAATCTCTGAATGACCACTCAACGGCCATTCAACATCTGCTCAACACCCGCCCAGTGTTCGCTCAACATCCACTCAACGGCCGCTGAATACCACGGGTATAAAAAAGAGCGGAGTGAATGAGTAGTTTAAATTCCATAGAGGAAGAGGAAACGGGGGATGATGTCATTGTCTGCATTGTAGGGATTGATAAAATGACTGCGGGCAATCTCTGAATGACCGCTCAACATCCACTCAACATTTGTTCGACATCTGCTTAATGTTCCCCCATACGTCCACTCGATGGCCGCTTAATGATTGCTCAACAACCAATACTTGTCCAATATAAATAAATGAATGAATAAGGGTATAAAATGAGAGAACGCGGAGTGAATGAGCAAGTTTAAATTCCGAAACGGGGGGATGATGTCATTGTCTGCATTGTAGGGATTAATAAAAAATGACTCCGGGCAACCAAGAACGTCAATCTCTGAACAGCCGCTCAACATCCACACAACATTCCTTCAACATCTGCACAATGTCCACCCTACGTCCACTCAAGGTCCACTCAACATTTCTTCAACATCTGCTCAATATCCACCCTATGTCCACTCAAGGTCCACTCAAAATCCACTCAACATTCATTCAACATCTGCTCAATGTCCACCCTGCGTCCACTCAAGGTCCACTCAACATCCACTCAGCATTCCTTCAATATCTGCTCAATGTCCACCCTACATCCACTCAACGACCGCTGAATAATTGCTCAACAACCAATACTTGTCCAATATAAATAAATAAATTAATAAGCGTATAAAATGAGAGAGCGTGGAGTTAATGAGCGGTTTAAATTCTGTAGAGGAAGAGGAAACGGGGGATGATGTCATTGTCTGCATTGTAGGGATTAAAAAAATTACTCCGGGCAATCTCTGAACGACCGCTCAACATCCACTCAACATTCGTTCAATATCTGCTCAATGTCCACCCTACGTCCACTCAACGTCCACTCAACATTCGTTCAACATCTGCTCAATGTCGACCCTACGTCCACTCAGTGTCCACTCAACATCCACTCAACATTCGTTCGACATCTGCTCAATGTCCACCCTACGTCCACTCAGTGTCCACTCAACATCCACTCAACATTCGTTCGACATCTGCTCAATGTCCACCCTACGTCCACTCAACGTCCACTCAACACATATATCAATAAATCAATTAATACAGGTATAAAATGAGAGCGTGGAGTGAATGAACAGTTTATATTCTGTAGAGGAAGAGGAAACGGTGTGATGATGTCATTGTCTGAATTGTAGGGATTAATAAAATGACACTGGTCAATCTCTGAACGACCGCTCAACATCCACTCAACATTCCTTCAACATCAGCTCAATGTCCACCCTACGTCCACTCAAGGTCCACTCAACATCCACTCAAGTTTCGTTCAACATCTGCTCAATGTCCACCCTGCGTCCACTCAACGATCACTGAATGATTGCTCAACAACCAATACTTGTCCAATATAAATAAATCAATTAAAAGGGTATAAAATGAGAGAGAGCGGAGTGAATGAGCAAGTTTAAATTCTGTTGAGGAAGAGGAAACGGTGTGTTGATGTCATTGTCTGAATTGTAGGGATAAATCCCTATTTAATAAAATGACTCCGGGCAATCTCTGAACGACCGCGCTCAACATCCACTCAACATTCGTTCAACATCTGCTCAATGTCCACCCTACGTCCACTCAACGACCGCTGAATGATTGCTCAACAACCAATACTAGTCCAAAATAAAAAGATCAGGTTAAAAAAAGAGAGAGCACTCAGTGAATGAACGGTTTAAATTCTGTAGAAGAGGAAATGGGGAGGATGATGTCATTGTCTGCATTGTAGGGATTTATTAAAATGACTCCGGGCAACCAAGAGTGTCAATCTCTGAACGAATGCTCAAAATACGCTCAACATCCACTCAACGTCCGTTCAACATCTGCTCGACGTCCGCTCGAAATACGCTCAACGACCGTTCAACATCCACTCAACGACCACTCAACGGCTGCTCAATGCCAGCTGAATGATTGCTAAGCAACCAATACTAGTCCAAAATAAAACAATAAAGACATAAAATAATCAACACAACTGGACTCAATTTGCCTGCATTGGGCATTTTTAGGCTTGAGCTTTTTCCTTTTAGCCAATGGAAATCCAGTTTTTAGGTGGAGGAGACAGTTGTTAGGTACGAGCGCTTTTCAGGTGCTCCTATTGAAGTCTCTGGGGCAATAACATGTGCGATTCTGCTGGAAATAAAAGCAGGGGTGTCTCATTATAGGGACAGCTCTGCTCATGTAGTTTTTCAGGGTAAAGCGACAAACGAATCCACGCTCAGGTGTGAATGGGCACCATTGAAGATAATGGGATTATTCACGTTGAGCGTTGGCGTGCTTCGGGAAAGGCAGGACATGCTGAGGTGAGGAAGGGAGCGATGGCCGTGGCCCAGACATCAGTGTGCGTTATCACTGCACATCACGCTACGACACGCATCAGTTGGAAGGAGCTTTAGAGTGGCCTTCAGAATGAATGGCAAAGCATAGCACCAGCGCACCTAACATGCACTGCCGCAGTGCAACAATGTGCATTGCTGTGTGCTGTACCGCCAAAAAGTGGTGCATGCACGGGCCCTTCAAAGTAGATTGATTTCCACAAAGGAACAGTCCACATAAAGATTGGGTAGGAGTGCAACTTCAAAGGGAACCTGTTCCCAATTCAAAAGTCAACGCCTTAAGGCAGGGGTGAGCAACTTCGGCTCTCCTGCTGTTGTAGAACTACAAGTCCCATGAGGCATTGCAAGACCCACACCTACAGGCATGACACCCAAGGGCAGAGACAGGTTGGGATTGGTAGCTGGAAGGCCAGAGCTGCCCACCTCTGCCTCTGCCAAAGAGCAACACAACAAGATGCCTGATGTATAAGCCACCTCTCCTTTGGTCCTGGAGCCTGACTTCCTCTGATTTCATGGCTAAGCCCCGCCAGCCGCCATTGAAGTGTCCAATCAGAATGTCTATTGGAATGTCCCATGTCCAGTCATCAAGACATTTTGATATTTGCATAACTCCTCCCAAGAGCCAGCCCACTGCTTGCATCATGACCGAGGGCTCTTGAAAGAAGTACTGTGATGATTTCAGGAAGCTATGTACAGTCCATCAGATCTCTTTATACGCATCATTTTCCTGCTGCGGCACACAATACGGCACAATAACCCGCTGATATGTATCTGCCCGCTCCGTCAATGTAAAACAGCTTGTATTTAAATGTGCATCAGCGTGATTAAATAAGAAATACAGGTATGCCTCACTTAACGACCGAGTTCCGTTCCTACGACCAGGTCGTTAAACGAATTGGTCGTTAAGTAATGAACTCTATACAGTACTGTACTGCATTAGTACAGTACTGTATAGCGTTGCCGATGTACAGCACCGAACAGTGTACTGTACATCGGGCAATGGAAATATATACCGGGACCCGCAGTGAAGATCGGAGGACACCACTTCCACCGGCGACACGTCGCACTGACGCGCAAGGTCGGAGGTCGATCGACGGTCCGTCGTAAGTGCGAGTGGTCGCAAAACAGGAAGCGAGGAACATCTGTACTTTGGTGGCGGGTAGACTAATAGGAAGAATGAGTACAGGTGGGGTGTAAACCGAAAATAAACCCCACAACAATTTACTGTTTGATTGTTTTATTTTATTTTTTGAGGAAGGGGGAGGGGAGAGGGTGCCGCAGTCTAGAAAAAAAAAGGATACATTAATTTTCCAAATATTTAATTGCTTTGGAAATGAAAAAGCCATTTTTGCGAGTGGAATAAAAGGTGTTGTTTTGCTCTTTATGGTTTGATGTTTTTTCAGATCTGCATTTAATTGTAAATTGCTTTTTTGGGGGGAAATCAATGGAATATATTACTTTTAGGCACACAGGTGGGAAATGTTTGTTATAATGGAACAATGGATTATTGTGGGGGGGTTGGCCCTGTGATCCGTGCCCTTTGTATCTGTAATGGGGGCAATTTTTGAGGTACGTTGTGGTCAACGACACTTAACATATACTGTTTCAATATATGTTTTATGTATAAATGTCAGCTTGGTAATAATAATATAAATAATAATAATATAAATAATAATAATAATAATAGTGCGTTCTGACTTACTCTATAGCTATGCTGCTAAATAGACCCAGAGAGATCAGATTACACACTCTACAGGGTGTGTTGACATGCGCTTTGTTAGGTAGCCCATTAAAAATGTAAGGGGCACAATTTATGGCACGGAAGCATACCGATGCATGTTATAGTGTGAACGTGTCCCAACAGAAAAGGAACAACCTTGTCCACTTTCTTAGCAGAGATGGGACTGCCCGGTCAGTCAATTATACACAGGCTCCCAACAGGCAGTTGCTAGTCCAATGCGCCTCCAATCAGGCGCATTGGGGTGCCAACAGAATGGATGGCACCATATCACACAAATGCATTTTACATTAATTGTGGTAAAGTGTCCAGTAACAAGTGCATTACGGCAACACCATAGTGTGCATGGGCGCTTAATCAAAGGTGTGAGAATACAATGGGGATGATTTATAAAGCTTCTGCCCAGCCATTCATATGGCATTCTTGCCACTAGATGGAGCCAAGGAGATTAGGAATTTCATATCCTGCACAGCTCCATCTAGTGGCAGGAGGGCTGAATGGCATTTTCCCAGTGTATGGATGGGTGGAAGCTTTATAAATCCTCTCTAATGTGTGAAAAGTACATAATCAATCCACATAGAATGTCCACAAAAGAAACAAAATATATAATAGTGCAAATCATACTTTCAAATAGATTCCACCAATTAGTAATCCCAACAATCAGATATCCATATGCATCCCATTGCATTCCATTTAAGCCACTAATGGATGGGATGTATATGGATATCTGATTGCATTTCTTTTTCAATGGAATTACTAATCGGTGGAATATATTTGGATACATGATTATTATATTATGACTATTATACATTTTGTTGCCTTTGTGGACCTTCAGTGTGGTTTGATATATACTTTTGACACATTTTATTCTCACACGTGTTTGTTAAGTTAAGTGAAGCGTGGCCTATTATTAGTATATATAGTTTTCCATGAAACTCCTATGTGAATTGTAGAGATGAAAAGAGACACAAATCAAATAAAACAAATAAATAGGGAAAAAACAGAGGCAGCCCACGTGCTGAGCTTAGAAGCTTTACAAAGCCTCCCCATGCCGGAGGAGACAGATCAATGCGTTATTGAATAGCCATCTTTAATAAGGTGTACATTAAAGTACAGCACTTAAGTACGACTCTCCATTGGCTTATGAATCCTATAGCGCTAATCCAATACAACACCAAAACACTAATGCACCTCCATGTTAGAGAGTTAGGCCAAACATACACAAGGGAGGCGTGTGAATCTATTCCACTCTTTCTTTCTCTGTGAAAGAAACAAAAAGGCTGAAACAAAATGGACTGAATGTGTGGATAGAGAAGAAGGGTCTGCCCTGCCCGCCGAGGCACTAATGGCCGGCCTCTGCTCTACACACGTGTCTATTGTGGACTTCAGTTACTGATCTGCCACCTCCCACCAGGATAGCAAATAAGTGGAAAGTTTTCAAAAACATTTTATACCAGGGGATAGTAGAGTTCTGTACATTATGTGTCAATTTACACGTATTAGACAACCAGTGTGACAGAGAACAAAAGTGCACCATAGACCTCAGGTCAGCCCCAATTCATGCAAATTCTGACCTCAGATTATCCCCAATTTATGCACATTCAGACCTCAGACCAGTTCCAGTTCATGCAAATTCAGACCTCCGATCAACCCTAATTCATGCACCTTCAGGCCTCAGATCAGCCCCAATTCCTGCACGTTCAGACCTTAAATCAGCCCCAATTCATGCAAATTCAGACCTCAGATCAGCCCAATTTCATGCATCTTCAGACCTCAGATCAGCCCCAATTCACGCATCTTCAGACCTCAGATCAGCCCCAATTCATGCATCTTCAGGCCTCAGATCTGCCCCAATTCATGCACCTTCAGACCTCAGATCAACCCCAATTCATGCAAATTCAGACCTCAGATCAGCCCCAATTCATGTAAATTCAGACCTTAGATCATCCCCAATTCCTGCACCTTCATACCTCAGATCACCCCCAATTCATGCACCTTTAGACCTTAAATCAGCCCCAATTCATGCAAATTCCGGCCTCAGATCAGCCCCAATTCATGCACCTTCAGGCTTCAAATCATCCCCAATTCATGCAAATTCAGACCACAGATCAGCCCCAATTCATGTAAATTCAGACCACAGATCAGCCCCAATTCATGCTCCTTCAAACCTCAGACCAGCCCCAGTTCATGCATCTTCAGAGCTCAGATCAGCCCCGTTTCATGCTCCTTCGGACCTCAGATCAGCCCCAATTCATGCTCCTGCAGGCCTCAGACCAGCCCCTATTCATGCATCTATGACTTCAGATGAGCCCCAATTCATGCTCCTTCACACTTCAGATCATTATCTTAAGACCTTAGATTATCCCTGACTCGTGCACCTCTAGATGTCAGATCAGCCCCAGATTACGTATCTTTAGATGTCAGATCAGCCCCAGATTACGTATCTTTAGATGTCAGATCAGCCTCGATTCATGCTCCATCAAACCTCAGATCACCCTCGATTCATGTACCTTTAGATACTAGAGCAGCTCCAATAGCCAACAAGAGTACCCAACTTCGCAAATGCTAATGGCCCTAAATCCATATAGACAATGCTCCAATAGTTTGTGGAAAGCCTTCCCAGAAGAGTGGAAGTTGTTTTAGCACCAAAATGGGGACAACTCCAAATTAACGCCCATGGTTTGGGAATGGGATGACCAACAAGGTCGAATAGGTGTGGTGGTCAGAGGTCCACAAACCTTTGGCTAAATACTGTATATCTTCTTTCTCCATGTAACACCACAAGGATACAAAATGAAACAGCTATATTCTCTGCCTGCTTCTCACATGATGCCCCTATGTTGATGGAGTGCTGTTCCTATGTTCTAACCACTTTCCTGGCACGGGTGATATGTTGAAGAAACAATTAGGATTGGATGTTGAACAAGCACATATAGGTGCAATGGTCAGGTGTCCCTAAGCCTTTGGCCATATACAGTAGTGTATATATCAAAGCCACATAACCATCAGTGATGAAAATGTAATTATTATTATTATAATACAGGATTTATATAGCGCCAACAGTTTGCATAGCGCTTTACAATATAAGGAAGACATTACAATTACAATACAATTCAAGACAAGATGGTAAGGAGGGCCCTGCCCGTGAGGGCTTACAATCTAAAGGGTGGGACAAATTACGGGCAGACATAATCTAACGTATAGCAAAGATCTGTGATCATTCTGGTCATGGGGGGCATTTTGGATGGAATCCAACCCTGCAGTTATTAAATAATTTAATTGCATCCCAATGCATCCTATATTCTCTTTTTTCCCCTGTTGTTGCAAACTATTTTATCTCAATATTGCTCCGCTAATAGTTTCTTTAAAAAAAAAAAAGAAGAAAAAAGCCACAAATTAATCACCGACTAGCGAGCACAATAATTGGACTCTTTTTGCATAATCCACTCAGGCAACGTACACGTCTCTAAATAGGAATGTTCATCATTTTAATGCAATATAAATATTAAGAATTTTAATTCAATTTTAATAATGTTAATCAGCTTCTTGTACAAACTGTTTTTCTTTGGGAGAAATATGAAGCGCTTTTTGAAAAAAAAAAAATAATAAAAAAAAATAAATACAAAAGGGGAAACAACGGCGAGGATGGTGAAATTACTGGAAAGCAATTTATTACGCCGATGTGGTTGGTAAGCAGTTCTGAAATTAAATATGTGCTTAAAAGTGAGAGGAGAAGGCAGGCTGGCGTGTGGGAGAGAGGCATAGCAAATAAAGTGAAGGCGACCTCGGTAATTGAAGTGTTGCAAAACTTTGTGCCGCTTGTTTCTCGGAGGATTTTATGGGGAAAATAAAATATGTCAAGGTAGGTGGTAGGCTGTTGTGACCAATGGTATCCGGACCATCCAACCAAGAAGATTAAAGCCTTTGTTTTTAATGGAGGGAAAATGGAGATGGAACTGAAGATGTTTTTATTCATTATTATTAGTATTTTACACTTTTGCTGCATTTGCCACTTCTCTCTTTAAAGACTACACACACATTTTTCACCATGTTTCATGTTACTCCTATATGTACGGGGTAACATGAATCATGGTGGCATGATCAAAAAGTCCTGTTGATCATGTCAGACATTCATAGCTGTTCAGTGGCCTGTGTTATCTCAGAGTCTAATTGACCCGTCTAGTTCTTATCTTGGGACTACAGAATGATTAAAGTCAATGCTATAGAGATCATGAGATTGGGAGGGTTTGAGTAGTTTAGCAAAAGAGCTGGCCAGGCTTGACACCACTCAGTCCACAAAAATGCCCACAACAGGAAATTAGATATCCAAGTGGCCTGTGTTATCTCCGGAAGTTTAATTAACCCCCCTAGTTCTTATCTTGGAACTACAGAATGATTAAAAGAGAACTATGGGGTAAGTGTTTTTCCCCTTAGTTCTCTTAAGGGTCACAGGAGGACATATACTAGTGTCTTCCTGTGACCCAAAGCTCAGTATATCGCAAGCTACAGCTCGCGGTATACTGAGAACACCGCAGCTGGGACAGATCCCGACAATGCTGTTGAGATCCACCCAGTTGCGTGAATGACAGCTGACTCTGTCTATCTAGGGGCAGAGCCAGCTGTTCCCGCCCCCTCCCCTGTCTGCTCATCCAGTCAACGCTCTGTGCATTTTGAGACCAGAGAGGAGCTTGGAGGGAGTTGTGCACTGATCTCCCTCTGATCTCCTGTCACAAAGCTGCAGTGCTGCTCCCGGCCCGCCCCGGGCACAGCGGAGCTCGGGACCAGCGTTGTGGAGAGTGGGGGTGGGAGCAGCGCACGATCGGCACCTCATACAAGCGATCAGTCAGCTCTATAGTCGGCGGATCGCTTGTATGTAAACAGACATCGCCGCCTGTTTTAAAATTGTGACAGTTTCCCGCTCGCGGCGGGGGTGGGCGGAGCTAACAGGTCATCTTTAGACGACCGCTCATATCCAGGAAGCTCCCAGCCGGCCATTTAATTACAATTACAAATGGCCAGCTGGGAAGTGATAAAAGGGGTAAAATGTGAGGCAATGTGCATGGATTGGGGGAGGGGGAAAGTTAAAACTGCTATGATTTTGTTTCCTTTTTTTGTCCCATTAGGGAGGTTTCCCTTCACTTCCTGCCCTGTAGACTCAATAGAAAGTTAGAGGATATCTTTTCAATATAAGAGAAACTTCCTCTTAGACAGTTGTCACCGGAACAAGTGTCCCCATTGGAAGACTTACTTTGTATTCCTGTTCCAACATATAGCAATTCAATCTTCTATTGATGATCCTCCAGCAAGGTGTCATGAGGCCACTGACTCTTACAGAGAAATCGCCTCTTAGACAGTTGTCACCAGGACTAGAGTCCCCATTGGGAGACTTGCTCTTTATTGCTGTCCCAACATACAGTATAGCGTTTCCATCTTCCATTGGTAAATTCCTCCATGATAAAGTCATGAGGCCACTGACTGTAACACGCGCCCCAGCCAACTGCTCCTTCCCACTGGCTCAAGATCAAACCCTCGTTGATGTGTTTACCTTGTCCCTGTGAAACCAAACCAAGACGTACACCTCAAACTGACCATCACAACCAGCCTACCCAGACTTGCTCTATGTTCCACCTTCCACTAGCCCACCCATAACAAATCCGGCAAGATCCCTACACTTTGTCTTTTAAACTCTCTGTAGGCCTCATTCTTTTCATCTCAGCTGTGCCATCATCCGATTGTAAATGGTTCACCAGGTACTAGGCCACACTGCTCCTCTAAACCAGTTGCACCGGGGGTCTCTCACATTTATAGGTAGTTTTTGGCTGTTGGTTTGGCGGTAAGGACCACTGTGAACGGTTCGATGTCTTCTGTAAAAAGCTGCATAATTTATTGTCGCTAAAAAAAAAAAAGAATAAAATAAATGAAAAAATAGGAAAGGCTGTGCCACGGACATCAAATCCATTTTAGGAGCATGTAGTAAATTTATTTATAGCCGAAGACATGTCTTTAGCAGAAGCAGGTATATTGTAGGCCATAACCCCTATGGAGCGAGTATTGGCAGCTTGACTTATGATATTGAAAGAGAAAAGCTAAATGGTTTCTCGGAGAACAAAGCAATTAATTGATGCTTAGAGGTATGGTTGCAGCTCATAATTTGATGTCTCTTAGACCTTCTCTGAGTGCTTTCCGTGGCTTAATAGACTGCTCTAAATTTTACTCAACCCAAACTGCATTCGCATACTTAACTCATCAAGGGCCCTAATGCTGAACTGAGGCTTTACAGCATGGTGGGTGCGCCTTAATCTGTCTAGGAAGCAATGTAATGTGATCAGGAAGGCTAGATTACATGAACTCACAGATGTACCAAACAGTAAAATTTGAAAATAGCCATACTTTATGTTTCCTGTCCCCTTAAATAGGCGCACACCGTAAAGACACAGCTCTGTGTTTTCTGTCTCCTGATCCGAGAAGGTCGCTTGCTGATATAATGTGTCTCCGCTGGTGACAGCATAATTTTAGCTTAATTGAATGGCTACTTGGAAGCGTCAGTGTTTGTGGTATCTAATCAATGGACGTGTCCATTCTTGGCTGAATCACAGATGGATAAAGTGAAGATTCATACGATTAATTACTGGCCAGCTTGACTCGTTCATGGACTGCGCGCATGACCATGATGCTTTGTGGCAATCGAGTTATCAAACGGATGGAGGAAGAACAATGAAGGGACACAAGCTATTCTTAGAAGCACGGCGAGGCTTAAAGGAGAACTATGAGGTGAGTGCTTTTCACTCACCTCATAGTTCTAGCCGACCTGTGACAATGAAACTGTCACAGGTCGGCTCAGTAGATCGCGAGGTGAGCGAACACATACCGGCATTTGCTCACTTCTCTATCCTGTCACCGCAGAGAGCTGTGACAGGGGAGGGACTGGATTCCCCCCTCCCCGCTCCGATCCTCCAGCGCTGACTGGCAGAACGGACGAGGGAGGGGGCGGGTACAGCTGGCTCTGCCTCTAGATAGACAAAGCCAGCTTTCACTCACGCAGCTGGGTGGATCTCGACAGTAATGTCGGGATCCGTTTCAGCTGTGGCGTCTCAGTATACCGCGAGCTTTAGCTTGCGGTATACTGAGCTTAGGGTGACGGGAGGACGCTAGTTTGTGTCCTCCCGTTACCCTTAGGAGAACTACGGGGAAAAGCCCTAACCCCATAGTTCTCCTTTTAATATTAGACCATTGCGTTTGTTAAATGAGAAATTAACTGATGGGACAAATCGTTGACACTGGAGCGTATTTATAAAGAAGTGGTAAATGTAAAAAGTTGTAAAATGGTAAAGTGGTGACCATTTTCATGGCTATTAGTAAGGCAGCATGATGAGGCAATCAGGCTGCCATCATCAACCATGACCTTCATAATAAAGTTTCCCAACCCTGTTGAAGTTTTTCCCCTTTTGGTCAGTGTCCTAAACCACTGCTATCATTTACTGCCTGTAGAATTCACTTTTACAGGCAGTGAATGATGGCAGTGGTGCAGTAGATCACTAATCATTGACACAGCTGGCTCCACTATGCAACAATTAAATTTTTGATGCCCATAGGGATGTCACCATGTAGGGGTTGGTGTGTAGACACCTGCCTATGTCTTAGTGCTCCAGATATGGTACAAGCCTCTATGATATTCATGCACGACTCTCCAAACACCATCCTCAGACAGAGGCTTCAAGTGACTTATCATGCAGTGTTCAAGTATGGCAGGGGTATGCTCCTGACCTCCAGGCCACAATCATGTGCCTCAAAGACAATGGTAGTCCACAGGTGATACAGGGGGGATCTAATTCAGGAGCAGCCTGGTAAGCAATGTCTGGAGTCCAGCTTCAAATCCTCTGTTAGGCTTTTACTGTTGTCTGTCTCTTTGGGGGAGCTTTCCCTTCACTTTCATCTGGTGAGTC
Source organism: Nanorana parkeri (assembly GCF_000935625.1). Taxonomy (NCBI): domain Eukaryota; kingdom Metazoa; phylum Chordata; class Amphibia; order Anura; family Dicroglossidae; genus Nanorana; species Nanorana parkeri. Next base: position 2,456,344 of record NW_017306326.1, on the reverse strand, counting down.
AAACTTCCATATAACCCTATGGAGAAGCCACTATGGCTGATAACAGTGTCTCTTGCAGGGCCTCTTAAGCTGTTGATGTAAGGATGACAGCCCTGGAGCTTCACCTCTGTGAAACAATCCACCTTGCAAAAGAAGAGATGTAATGTGGTGGACAGGTAATCCGATCTTCACACTCTTGAAGGCCTACACCAACAGAAGAATCTTCAGCATCCAATACTTCTAGGTGTGTTGGGTGCCTGTGCTCCACCTACAGCATCCCCGGCATCACTACTGTGTACCCGGCTGTAAAATACTTAGATTCAAATTTTAATTGGCTTAAAGGGAATCATAGTATGGGCCCATGCACATATATTTACAAGTAACCTCGTACGTTTAAATGAAGATGTAGTTTGCAGTGCCAGGCTGCTGTAAACAAAGCTAGCAGGGTCTTGTCCTGTATTAAAAAGGGGATGTATTGCAGGGACAAGTCTATAATTTTGCCACTTTATAGATCATTGGTTCGACCTCATCTGGAGTACGCGGTCCAGTTCTGGTCACCAGTACTAAGAAAAGATGTCCTTGAGTTGGAAAAAGTCCAGCGAAGGGCAACCAAACTAATTAGGGGTATGGAGGACCAGAGCTACGAGACGAGGCTACTAAATTTAAACATGTTCACATTAGAGGTGAGGAGATTAAGGGGGGATATGATTTTCATGTACAAAATGTTTAATGGTGGTAGCAACATTAGCGATAATACACTCGGGGCGCATACACACTACATAATCTCACGACACACTTCATTGACACTACATTATATGACACTATGCATACTCATGAATAGAATTCTAACACGCCCATTCAACAAGAGACTTTGTTATTCCACCTGCTAGAAGACTATTTTGGTTGAACCCTCCACATACTGAGAAACATACCAGGAGGTAAAGACTCAGAACGAGATGACATGCTTTTTAACTCTGCATTACTATATATTTTGAACTATCTATTTATATATTATATTTTTGCAATATCATTGTATGCTGTGACTTTCCATTATACAATTAAAGTCACAAGTTTTTTTCACTCTACAACTGGACATTCATTGATGAAGATTAATCACCTTCAGACACTTAAATCGCAAGTGTCAGTCGAGAAATACTAATTTTCTTACACCGGCAGAGCTCTATTAATGAACTGGCTGGTAAGTGGAACCACAGTGTGGGTAGGGTTGCCATCTTTTCCGCAAGCGAAACCCGAACACTCCAGTGACGTGCAGACATTTTTTTGGGAGAATGAGTCGTGGCTTTTTCATATGTAAATAGCACCACCCATTCAAATGTAAATATCACAGTTGGGACTATTTTCAGTGGGGGGCCAGTAACCCCTATCTTAATTTTGGCTGCCCCTGTCTGCCTGACATCTTGTGTCCGGGTTTCTGCTGCCATGATACCCGAACACAGCATTCAAAACCCGGACTGTCCGGGTGAATCCTGGACAGGTGGCAACCCTAAGTGTGGGGTAGATGCATGCAACTAACAGTCCCAGAAGGTTTTTTAATTGCTGAAGATTCTTAAACAGGTGTAGCTCTTCAAGTGAGTGAAGATCTGAGTCACTGCCTGGAGGAAAGGTAGGCATAACAAGACTTCTTTTTAAAAGGTTGGCTTGTTTTTCATTTTTTCATTCTAGCAATGGTAGTTTTTTTATGTGCTTCCAGGTATGCTTAAAAAGGCCCATGTAAAGAATATTTCAGCCATACCATGTGAAACCCAACTTCATCCTACCCTGTATCACCTTCAACTGTGACCAAAGGCATGTATGGTATAAGTTCTTCTCTATTGTAGTTCCTGAGCAGTTGGAGGGCAGTGGATGACCTGACTCTGACCTAGGTAAATCATAGCCAGGAGGCTATCAAGAGCCATGCACGTACAGCTGCCACTCCCAAATTTCATGGCAGAAGAAAAGCAGGAAAGTTTGACCGGGTCTCACTGTAAAGAAAGTCTAACAATTGGCTGTCGTAAGCGCCAAGCCTTATGGCGGCTCACAGGAGTAGAGTTAAAATGCTACAGCACTCTGAATGCCAAGGAACCTGTCAGAGGTGAGCTGAGGAGCTCACAGGCAGCCGAGCAGAGTGAACAAGCGCCAGAGGCATTTCCTGCAAAACAGACGACGCCTGAGGGTAGATGAAGCAACGGGGATCACTTGAGGTGGTGATGTCAGCTCTGCCTATAAAGGGACCTGTCACACTTCAAGATCTACGAGACGGGCCAGCAAGTTATACATTGAGCAACGCACCTGCTCTAAGTGTAGTGTGTTGCAATGCCATTAATTGTGACTAGCACCCCAATGCATTGTACAGAAGAGCACAACACACACCAGCGCAATGGGTAATACACAATTTTTCATCTGTTGTGGTGCGTTGGCAGTCCATTCCTATTGAATGGACTGCATTAATGCAACATGTATTTATGAATGCCATAACACTTGTTGATTAACACACCTCAATGGAACGATTTAGTGTGAATGGGCCCTAATTGGGTACTCCATAAAAAACGGCAAAATCCTATTATCCTGCAATTATAATAGTCAGTCTCTATTTGGTAAATCTTTTGTTTTCCTGTGCATTCAGTCCATCTCAATGTCTTCTATAGTACGGTATATAATTGCTTAACGCTGTTTTAAGCTGAACTTCAAGCCGACAGCTATATACCCACTTCAGGGGCCTAACTAGAAATCACAGGGCCCCATATGAAAATCTTGTATGGGCCCCTGTGATTTCTAGTTACACCCCTTGCAGAGCCCACCTGAGATCCCACACAGCCCACCTGAGAGTGACCCTGCAGAGCCCACCATAGATTCTCTATGGTGGGCTCTGCAGGGTCTCAGGTGGGCTGGTCATACCCCTGCACACCTCTTGCCTGTCAGCCCTGATCCGCTGTCAGCCTTCTCCACTGCCGGGCCCCTCCTCCTCTCACAGATCACTTATCGGTTGTCAGTGATCAGGATAGTGGCGCATTCCTCCTCGGAGCCGCCAGTGACAACCAGCAGCCTGTATTGCCATAGCGACCCAGACAGCTCGCACAGCATCAGGGAGACCCCTTTGTTCCTTTTCCTGGCTGGGCCCCCCTGTGCCCTGGGCCCCCTTAGCGGCTACCTGGGCCGCTATAGCGATAGTTCCGCCACTGACCCACTTACAATATCCAAACATATAAGAAAGCTGTTTTACCTGTCACAGAATTTGTATTTCTGTCCATCCAGATTTACACAGCCTGAGTAGAAAAGCCTGTCACCTGCCAGTATGATGCACAGAAGGACCCTTAAAGCAGTGGTCTCTCTGTAGAGGTCTGGCACCCCCCTGCTTAGTCAGAGTCTCTCTACTACTTCTCTCTCTACTACTAACAATCTCTCTACTGTGGTCCAAGACACCCTATGCTGAGTCTTAGGTTGAGCTCTCCAATCAGCAGGGAGCATAAGCTTTGTTGTTTGAGGAACTATTTATCTCAATTGGTAGGGGGGTGTCAGACCTCTGCAGAGAGACCATTGCTTCCACATAGAGAGCAAGGGTCCTTCTCTGCAACATGCTGGCAGGGGGCAGACTTTTACACTAAGGTTTGTAGCTGCCTTTTAATGAAAACCAACTGTAACCTGAACACATTTAGCTGATTTTATCTGAAAGCTCAGTTCGTTTTAAACACACAACATATATTGCGAAAATAAAACATGCATAAGCGCACCCTGCACACTAGTAACTGCGAATCGAGAACGGCTTCCGTATTTTATGACCAGAGTGAAGTGACGGCTGACAAGCCAACGTATATATTTACTGACGTCCTTTGAAACGCAATGTCTGCTTCCATCTGTTTTTAAGGGACCACTACACCTTAAAATTGATTGAGATCCCGCCGCCTCTGACGGTCGCGTGGAGAGCCGGAGTAATTTCTATGGTGGCGGGGAAAGTGCGCGGGTATATTAATTTTCAAGTGATTGGAAAATAGATTTGCCAACTTTAAACCCAGCCGTCTGAAATGTCACCCTCTGCGAAAAAAAGGGAAAGGGATTGTCGGGTAATTTGATAAATGAAATTCTTAAATGACTTTCTCGCCGCCGCAGTTTATTGGGCCGATATTGGATTATCGCAACTGCTATTATTGTGTTTTGTTTCCCGTGATTTCTTCTTTTTTTTTTCCTCCTACAGTGTTCTCTAATAAAAGGAAATGCTATTTAAAAGGACAAACACACTATGCTTGAAATAGAGGATCGAAGGTGTATTTTTATTTTTTAAAGCTGAACTTTAGGTGGATATGAAAGACACAGCTAATGCAGCTTTGTACTTATTAATAAATTACAATTATTTATTTATTTTAAATGGAAGCGACGTAAGAACCTGGATTTGACCTGGTATCAGCCTCTTGCAATCCATGTACCACAGATCTCAGACTGGGAGAAGGCAAATCAGCACAAGGAGCTACTATGCAAACAAGGATCTGCCCTAGTAGAAGGGTCTGTTTAAGTAAAAGGTGCAGTCCCGGGGGGAAGGGTCTGTCTCAGGGGTAGGGGGTCTGTCTCAGGAGGAAGGGTCTGTCTAAGGGGAAAGGTCTGTCTAAGTGGAAGGGTCTGTCTAAGGGAAGGGTCTGTCTCAATTGAAAAGTCTGTCTCAAGGGAAGTGTCTATATCAGTGGAAGGGTCTGTCTAAGTAGAAAGGTCTGTCTCAGTAGAAGAATCTGTCTCAGTGGAAGTGTCTGTCTCAGTGGAAGTGTCTGTCTCAGGGGAAGGGTCCGCCTCATTAAAAGGGTCTGTCTAAGTAGAAGGGTCTGTCAAAGCAGAAAGGTCTGTCGGGTGGAAGGGTCTGCCTAAGTAGAAGGGTCTGTCTAGGGGCGAAGGGTCTGTCCCAATAGAAAGGTGTGTCTAAGAGGAAGGGTCTGTCTCAGGGGAAGGGTCTGTCTCAATGGAAAGGTCAATCTCAAGAGATGGGTCTGTATCAGTGGAAAGGTCTGTCTCAGGGGAAGGGTCTGCCTCATTAAAAGGGTCTTTCTAAGTAGAAGGGTCTGTCTCGGGTGGAAGGGTCTGTCTAAGTAGAAAGGTCCACCTAAATGTAAGGGTCTTTCTCAGTGGAAGGGTCTTTCTAAGTTGAAGGGTCTGTCCCGTTAACGGTCTGCCTCAGTAGAAGGGTCTGTGTCAGCGGAAGGGTCTGTCTCACTGGAATGGTCTTTTTCAAGGGAAGGGTCTGTCTCAGTAGAAGCATCCGTCCTAAATGGAAGGGTCTGTCTCAGGAGAAAGGACTGTTTAAGTTGAAGGGTCTGTTTCAGGGTAAGGGTCTGTTTCACTTGAAGGTCTGTCTCAATAGAAAGGTCTCAGCGGAAGGGACTGCCTCAGTAGAAGGGTCTGTCTGATTAGAAGGGTCGGTCTCAGGGGAAGGGTCTGTCTAAGTAGAAGGGTCTGTCTCAGGGGAAGGGTCTGCCTCAGTGGAATTGTCTGTCTAAGTAGAAGGGTCTGTCACAAGGGAAGGGTCTGCCTCAGTACAAAGGTCTGTCTAAGTAGGAGGGTCTGTTTCAGTAGAAGGGTCTGTCTCAATGGTCTTTGACAGTACCTATATGACAGAAGCGGGTAAGTCTATGGTGAATGAAGTTAGCTAAAATCCTAGCAGATAGGAATACTTATTTCTCAACAGCATAGCTAATGTGCAGAAACAGTCTCAAAACTGTAAAATAAACTGTGCATCTATTTGACAGCACAACCCATGCAGTCAAAAGAAAGAGATGCTGTGACTTCACCATTTGCTCTGGCTTTCCGCAGCATCTATATAGAGAAAGCATCAATGAATGTGTATATCCCTCTTAAAGTGCACCTTTTTATCCTGTCTTCCACCTCATTCCCTTTGCAACCACATCTTGTCTACATGCTCTCCAGTGATGACTGCATGTCATTTCTCAGTGTGTGTTTCCTGATGGTGACAGCATTGGTCAAGGCCAGTGCAATGTGTGTTAAAATGGCCACTCCTAGTCTCCGCTTGGAAGCCTGCGTGACAGTATGACAACACATGAGCACAAATGGTGAACAGGGACAGAGTGTTGACACCCTATAACAAAAGATGTTCAAACAAAGACCTTGATGGCAGGATCACCAGAGATTAGTGCAATGAATGCTTTTGATCTAAAATGACAGCCAATACAATGCATTGCAAACTTTAAAAACAATTGACAATGCATGTTAAAGCGTACCAATGTGATGTGCGTCCATCGATTTAAATGAGAACACAACGGGGGGAAAATGCATTGGTGTGAACCAAGCCTTAAGCTTTACGATTGTATCAACATAGGGCTTTCCCTATAATAAGGGAACATGAGGCGGTTGCCTCAGGTGGCATTTCATTGGGGAGCAGCGCGTGTCCCAGGTTGCTAAGATCTCTTTCCGTCTTCCCGACCAGCTCACTGACGTCACTGGTTGCCAGGAGCTTAGTGGGATTCTCTGGCTGGGTCCTGCCCAGCTTTTGGCAACCTGTGGTATCAGTGAGCTGGACGCTGGACAGAGCCACTGGACCGAGAGGCAACGAGCATCCACCCCCACCACCCACCTCCCCCCGGAATTACCATTCACCACCAGCACCATCACCCCCCTTCCCCGGAAAAACCATTCACCACCATCACCATCACCACCCTTCCCTGGAACAACCATTCACCGCCAGCACCATCACCCCAATTCCCTGGAACAACCATTCATCGCCAGCACCCCACCATACTCCCCTAACCCCCCTGGGCCTGTTACATGATATTGTTATGCACACTCGAGGGGTGGGAAACAACATGCATTATCAGTGTAAGGTCAAGTGGTTGAAATTGTTATGCCTTAGTTAGGTGATCTCTCCGCTCTGACTCTAAGCTCCAGAGTCGTCCTCAGACAAAATAAGTAAAACTAAATAAAAGGCAAATACAAATGTTTCCCCATCAAATGGACTGAATGGCTGCTTTTCCTTAAGTCTCTTTCAGTTACGGAACTTTGAACATCTCTGCCCCAGGAAGGGGTTAAACATCACGGCATCCTTATTACCCGTCTCATTACAAACTGCAGCTTCTTCATTTTCAAGGCGAGCACCTTGGATATAAACCGCGGCTGGAAAATGATGGCTTTATCATTGGCACTAATGCAGCGCAGGCACAGGCAATAGGAAATAATGAACGCCACAGCAAAATATAAAATGACTTCTTCTCTCTCTTTTTTTTTAAGCCCAATTGTTTTTTAACTCTTGTCAAGATGCATTACCGGGACATCTCCCCTATCCACATGCGGCCCACAGTTCCGGGGGTCGACTGACGGGTTAAAACCATTCGTTTGTGTTTTTCACCTAAAAATCATGTTTCATTATGGGGGGAAAAAAAATACCAGATAAGCAGATTGGGTTGTGATTTTCTGCTGACTGTCCTTTGCAGCTAAAATCAATTGACTCCTCTGTATTGGTTGTTATCCAAGAGGAGGGGAGGGAGGAGGGGGTGTTATGAAGTATTAGTCCGGTCAACGTAAAGTAAGCACTTTGGAAGTGTGGCTCTAAGGTAATGATCGCAGTAAATCGCCTACACCTATGCAGATGGCCACATAAAGTGGCGGAACAATGCAGTTTGTCTTCCCAGCCATTACAGCCCTTCTAATAAGGTAACTGAACAAAGGGGCTGGTTGTTCGGGAGCTTGCTGGGATAGCTGTCTTCTGGCATCCTTCTGTCGGTAGATTGTTAGGGCTGAATTAAATTCCAATGACAGTTTGCAACATTCTGAAGTTTAGCTAGCAGTTAGTCACATGCAACTGGACTTGTTCTGTAATGTTAAAGACGTATACCCAATCATCTAAGGGGCTTCTTAAGTTCTATAGAGTGTCATAAATGTACACCAACATGTATAGTAGAGCCAGTACAACCGCTTAACATACTCATGGCTCAACACATACAGTAGAGGCAATATGACTGCTTAACAAACTCATGGTCTAACATGTATAGTAGAGACAGGACAACCACTTAGCAATCTCATGTCTCAACATGTATCGTAGAGACAGGACAACCACTTAGCAATCTCATGTCTCAACATGTATCGTAGAGACAGGATAACCACTTAGCAATCTCATGGTCCAACATGAATACTAGAGACAGGACAACCACTTAGCAATCTCATGTCTCAAAAGGTATACTAGAGACAGGACAACCACTTAACATTTTCATGGCCAAACAGGTATAGTAGAGACAGAACAACCGGTTAATTAAGTCATGGCCCAACATGTATAGTAGGGATAGGACAGCCACTTAACAATTTCATAGCCCAACAGGTATATTAATAACAAAACAAGCACTTAAAAATCATGGCCACAAATGTATAGTAGAGACAGACCAACCATTAATATTCTCATGGCCCAACAGGAATATTAGAGACAGAACAACGACTTAAACTCATGGCCCAACACATATAGTAGAGACAGGGCAACCACTTAACAATCTCATGGCCCAACAGGTATTGTAAAGAAAAAACACCCACTTAATAATCTCATGGCCTCAAATGTATAGTAGAGACAGACCAACCATTTAACATTCTCATGGCCAAACATGTATTTTAGAAACAGAACGATCACTTAACAAACTCATGGCCCAACACATATAGTAGAGACAGAACAACAGGTTAATAATCTTATGGCCCAAAATGTATAGTAGAGACAGGACAACCAGTAAACAATCTCAGGGCCCAACAGGTATAGCTGAAGACAAAATAACCCACTTAATACTCTCATGGCCCTAAATGTATAGTAGAAACAGACCAACCATTTACCATTCTCATGGCCAAACATGTATATTAGAAACAGAACAACCACTTAACAATCTCATGGCCCAACATGTTTAGTAGAGACAGGACAACCACTTAACAATCTCATGGCCCAACAGGTATAGTGGAGACAAAATGACTGCTTAACAAACTCATACCCCAACATATTTAGTAGATATACACAATAACCACTTAAAGTCATGGCCCAACATGTATACTAGAGACAGAAAAACCACGTATCAATCTCATGGCCCAACATGTATAATAGAGACCGAACAACCACTTAGCAATCTCATGTCTCAAACTCATGTCTCATGTCTCATTACTCATCATTACAGTAGACAAAGAACAACCACTTAACAACTTCATGGCCCAACATGTTTAGCAGAGACAAAATAACCACTTAAAGTGACATTAAACCCTCAGATTTTTTAACATAAACCAATACTGTAATGTGCGCCTTACTGTAATCCATGGTAGTTTCCCTTCTCTTTGCTGCTTTTCCTTTTAAATATGTATCTGTTATCATGCTGGGCAGAACTTCTGTTTTGCAGCAGACTGCCTTGTCTCAGGAATGGATACACGGTGTCTGTGTATAGGTTTGCAACCTGAGCCAGCACTACAGGAAGAGGCTCAGCTGCAAAGGGAAGTTCTCCCCAAGCATGAGAAGACATGAGGATTTAAAAGGAAGAGCAGCAAAGAGAAGGGGAACTACCATGGATTACAGTAAGGCGCACATTACAGTATTGGTTTATGTTAAAAAATCTGAGGGTTTAATGTCACTTTAAGCTCATGTTGCAGAATGTATAGTAGAGGCAGGACAAATATTTAACAAACTCATGGCCAACATGTATAGTAGAGAGCAAATGTGGTCCAACATAAGATTCAGTGGTGAATAAATACCACCAAAAGAAAGCTCTATCTGTCCCCAAAAAAGGGTATAAAATTCATTTCAGTACAGCGCTGCATGACGGAATAAATGTCAGTTAAAGTACCGCAGCGCTGAATACTGAAAAATGGCCTGGATGGGAAGGGGGTTTAACACCGCGGATGTCAACTGGTTAAAACTACACCTAAAATGGTATGTTCAGACATTACCCGAATTGTGATAAGAAACAGCTTTTATTACTGCCTGTGACATCATCACCAGGCTGGTAAAATGTCTGCAGGGGCAGCTGCTGGAAGGTCAGCTCCTATACAAAAAAGAGGCAGTCTTGATGAACCGCTTGGACGTTGGGCTTTTTCTGCTGGCACTCTTCTATTTTCCTATTGTCTATAAATATCCAGAATTTTCCAAACATGCAAAACAGTTTCCCCCCCCAAAAAAAAGAAAAATCTTGAGAACAAGTGAAAATTGTTTTTGGCTGCACATGACACTTGCACAATGTTTTTGCGGCCCCTCGGCCATTTACAAATTTAAACTGACGAAGCCCAGAACCTTTCTATGGCTCATTAAGACTTATTACAGCTCCAGTTCCTCATGCGGTTTTGCAGCCGAGTAGTTCAGAAAATCTTTTCTTCCGCCTCTATCAGGGCTGGAATTTTGCAAATAACCTTTTAAAAGGCGCTAAATATTTAAAAGCTGTTTTTAATACTTTTTATAATTGGCCCATTCATCCTCAAAGTGTGGTAGCATATTTTCTTTTCTTACAAATAGGCCAGAGAATGGAACTGGATACAGGGCCATTTACAGACTTATTTAAGCTCAGCTCGTGGAAAAACAAAAAGACATAAAGTACAACTGTAGGGAAACACTGGAGTTGCAATAGTTGACTTCCTCCTGAAAATGCTGGTTGCCTGGCTTTCGCTGCCTTTATTAACCTTTCTAGGTTATTGGCATGAAGAAAAGCATTCCGATTAGAATGGGAGCAATACTGGTCAGGCCAGGCACAGGTTGCGCTCAGAGGTGGGCTATGCCATGAAGGGGCGATGTGCTGAGATTCCGCCCGAGGCCTTGAGTACCTTGAGAGCCCTGTGTTCAAAGTATTCCAGGGGATCTGAGCCACTACAAAGGTAGCCAGGGCAACAAAGACTTACCATTTAGATATTGCTTGGATATGGTGGTATACTTAGCCATAATACCCTGGGGGATTTAAGGACTCTTCCCCTGGGGAGCTTCAGAGAAGGAATTACAGACCACCAGATACGAGCATTGGGCCTAAGAGGACATCCACCTGTCACTGCAACAGTGTTGATGTTTATTCAGCCTGTTGCTACTAGCTTGAAACAATATCATAATGCCCTTTTAGAAGAGACTTTTAGTACTTCTGAGATATCCAAGAATGTGGAATTTCCTTATTAATATCCTGCCGTGGAGGGGACCTTAAAAATAATGCAGGTAACTTCAAAAAAGGAAGGGGAGAGAGAGAAAAAAAGAGAGAGCGCAGAGGCTGTGAGGGAAACATGGGAGCTAGAGTGGACTAGGGTTGATGATCTTTTAATGTGAATCATTGTTTACCCCCTAAAGGACCTCAAGGAGAGAGAGTGATGAGTGGTCATTTGATGTCTGCAATCTGGAGAAGCATTAGTGGAATACTAATAATAAGCTTGATTCCTAGTGTGGTCCTGTCTTTGGAAGTATCCTGGGGTGGGCACACTGTCTGGAATGTGGCCTTCAGACATCTAGCACCCACCTGACATGCTGGCATTGAGGGGTGCCATCGAAAAACGTCCTGAGTTGCTTTGTCAATTTTGGCATTGCAAGTCTAAAGAGAAAGAAAACCCTTCTCTTACCCATGAATTGATTCCTCTTCATGTGACCTAATGCAGAGGTGAGAGAGAGACCCCCAGTTGTGCCTATTACATTTATATACTAATTTTTCTCAGTGCTGCTCTTTCAACTGTAGCACTAACTAGAACAATATGGATACTGTGCCATTTAACAATTCCCACAATTCCTGGGCCAGGGCTCATTCCCTGCACATCATTATTTCCTATGTAAATGCCTAGATGTGGTCTCTTCCTTTATGGTACGGTGATACTGCAAGTCAGCACTCTATTTGCTGTTTAAGTATTGAATATGCAATTAATAGGAAGATATCTGGTCATGCCTAGTAGGGAAAAGAAGGGGAAAAATAGCTGAATAATGTGGTTTGGGGGCAAAGTATCAGCGCGGGGTGATGTATGAGAGTAATTGATGTAGCTGAATAGCGCTGAATATACATCCCTCTCCGTACGCGATGCATGAACTTTGTCCTCGGAGGATGAATAGGGGAGGCACGTGGAGGCTCCTACATTATGTCACCTGGCTTTTTTATGCTAATGACATTCTCCGTTCATAGTTTCAAAGCTTTGCTTCGATTTCCTTCATCTTATGATGTAGCTAGCATACTGAAATCAAGCATTTGCCAATCCATAGGTGTGCGCTGAGGCAAATAGTGTTTTAAAGGGGAACTTGCCAAATAGATAACCTCTTGCCAGATGGTAAGCCGCAGAGTTGAAATACATATTTGTGAATTGTTTTAATCCCGTTTACATATAGGGACCCTGCCTAAAGCAGTAGAGTCATAAGTATAAACTGAGTGGTTTGTGTAGGCTGTAGCTAGCCTAAGTATTAACTGTTGTAATTCTGCTTTTGTTGGGTCTCCCATAAGCTTTGTTTTATTGTTTGCTTCTGTCTTCTGCTGGTGAGCATCCCTGGCAATAGTGTGAAAGGATACAATCATTCTGATTAATGAATATTCATGTTTCCCTGGCCAACCACTTTGAGGTTCATTACCAGTGTTGCATACTGGGCAAAGATATAAATATTTGGGGCACCTTTGGCAAGCTCTCTTCCTCCCTGGCCTGCTGCTTGGGGATGGTGTGCTGGAAGCTCTTGACTATTGGCCATCTGCCAGCAGAAAAGGTTGTGTGTCTAAGGTCATTGCTAGAGGATAGGCTTGAATTCAGTTGTCTGCAAAGTGTACTTACTGTCTGAATTGGATCACCAGGCCAAATAATGCTGAAGAGCAGTGATGAGCAAACTGGCCTGGTTAATTTCACTTTGACGTTTGCAGAATCCATCCAAAAATGTGGGTTCAGCGTAAATGCAAGAGAACTGAACCCTGGGCCACCTGTGGCCTGGCAACCAATGACACTGTGCGACCCTCATTCTGAATGCCGACACAATACACATAGCAATTGCATGCCAAGCGACGTGTGTTTTAGCAAACTACAATGCAGAGGTGAAAACCACCTGTATGTTGTGGCATAGTGCATTAAGGTGTACTGCCAGTCTATTCAAAATGAAAGGGCTGCTTTAAAATAGAACTGAAGCCAAGCCACTGGGGACCCAGGAGATCAACATCTCAGGAAGTGTTGGTTTCCCTGCAGATACAGTTTAACATGAAGATTTCTCAGATTTAGAGAGGCATTTAGGAGGGCCCCAAAATATCTGGATGTGGACCAGAGCGAGGTGGGTGTAGTGATGTGCTTTGATGTTACTGAACCATTTCTGGCCTGTAATCTGAAAATCTGGTTCTCAGCCTCTGGTTGTCAAAGATCCCAAAGCTAAATTTGGCCGGCAACAGGGCAACACTCATAGAGCAGAAGTGTGACCCCCAACTTTGCAGCTGAGTATCTCCGGATCAGGGCCTACGCCAGGACCATATATTACGTTGGCCTAGACAAACTTGAATCATGGTGCCTTCTTGTACAAGCCCCGCTCTTTGCGTCATGTGATTATGTGAATAAATACTATGGATAAAATGTGCAGTTAGGGGCAACGTGTGATCTGCATTATATACATTGCAGTTTTTCAATGATGCAGGCCACCAAATTAGAAAAAAGGAGAGAAGGTCACATGTTTCCAACAACTGCTGCACCCTCATCAGTTTTCTCGCTGAATGTAGCTTCAAATGTCCACAGGAGTGCAGAAGAGGGAACAAAATAATAATAATAATAATAATAATAATAGCAATTATTATTATTATCATAATAATTAAAAAAAAATGAATTTGTACTTATTTAGGCTTGGTACTACCCCTTCTACTATGCCACCCTAGGCTCTCGCCCTTGAGTGCCAATATGGTAAATACAGACCTGAGCACAGCAGCAAATGAAAGGTCGATGTGTTCCTGAACCAGATATCTAAGTATCCTGACAGGTCCCTCTTCAAACCATCATTAGAAATATCATGCAGCGGATTGTTATAGACATTCCTGGAAGTCATACAAATCATGGTTTACCTAGATGACTCAGTTAGGATAGCGGAAAGTCATGTGACCATGTTTCACTGTCAATTATCACCAGACAACTGAGGAATGATTGATGGCTCCTTACTGATAGAGATGTCATGGCAATGGGCAGAGGACTTGTCAGATGTCTAAAACCCTTCCAATCTCCACCTAGATACTGATATCAAAGCTCAAATAAGACAGTTACCAAATCCAACCAGACACTGATGCCAAATGTCATCCATCTATACTGCACTTTTGCAAATACAACCTGAAACTGTTAAACATGATAAACCTTGGAAGCAGAACCAGCATCTAAGGTTCCTTTACATGGCAAAGTTTGTGTAAAAAATTATTTTACTAATCTGCTCAAGGTCTATGGTGCTCTGGGTGACTGGTGCTTGTCTCAAAGACATACATATATGTCAATGTTCCACCCCTGCATGGGCTCCATTCATTTTTTTTGTCCAATCACACCTCTACAGGGAATCTATTTATTGAGCCTCATTATAAATTTAATTGCATCCATCATTAAAACTCTTTATTAATACTGTTGCAGTTTGTATTGTAGAAGATACTCAAGTATTTGCTGAGACTGGAGTTCCCAATTTTTTAAAGAAGTGGAAAAACTAAAATAGAATGTACATTTGTCTTCATTATTTGTAGCTTCAGCGTTACAACTATATTCAAGCCTCTAACATTGCAAGAAAGGAACTTTGTGCACTTAGCCATGTGTATAATTACTCATACAGAGGAGTGATCATTCTCACCCATGGTTCCAGAAGCCTAGGGTTACTCTAGAGCAGTGGTTCTCAACCTGTGTGTCGAGACCCAAAAGTGGGTCGCGACCCACAGTTGAGGGGGTCCCCACGTGCCTTGTGCTGCTCTAGGTAAGAGGCTCCTCAGCCTCCTCCTAGCGCAGCAGTGTCAGTACTCCTAGATAGCGCTGCAGCGGCCCAGAGAGGATCAGAGAGAGGAAAACAGGCAGGAGTGAGGGGAGGTGAGTGCTTGATCACCACAGAGCCCGCACTGGACGCCAACAAAGAGTCCCACTAGCCACCTGAGAGCCCACACTAGTTTTGGTTCATCCCTAAAGTTTGCAGTTGGGGGTCACCACAACTTGGCAAATGTTACCAAGGGGTCCTGGCCATAGAAAGGTTGAGAACCACTACTCTAGAGGTTGGTAGGGCTTCCTTAAGCTGTACTTATTGACCACCCATCTGATGGTGTCTACAAAGCTCCGAATGGATCAAAGTCCCATGTGAGAGCCAGATGCATGAACCCAATTATCTTTGTAGCTGTCTCTAAAGATGACACTCTGACCACCACTGTAAGGGGAGGGCATTATTTCCATAGACCACCAATGTAAGGGGCAAGTTTCCCAGTGACCAACAATGAATTGGTTTTGTGAAAAGGTTAAGAAAGGCTGATATAGAGCACAGTACCATCCCACACAATTATAAGAATGCCTTCAAAGAGATAGTAGTGGAGTAAGAGCACAATACAGCATTGTGATGCAGAGAACATGTTACAAAACTAGACCACAGGGGCAACAGAACATCAAACAAAAATAAGTAAGGCTTATTTGCCTCGGTGACTCATAGACATTCATCTGCACATGAGAAGAACATTTGAGTAGACAGTGGCCATAGACCACAGGATGTAAATTAAGCCTATATTTCGTAATGATTATTTTTTTCTTTTTAATTTGTGCTATTATATTATTCAACATTGTAGCCCTTTCCTTTCTCAGCCATGTTAAATGCTCTTAAAGTGATTCTGTTGCTGGGTTAAAACAATGTGCAAAGCACGACCTATAAATGAAAAGGGTTTTACTCCCCTGTCCCGTCGCTTCTGATCTTGCCTAAATTCCACAGCTATGGCTGCCTGAAAAAGCTCTTCAGCATTCCTGGGCGTGTTGGTCACCAGTGTGTCCCCCTCATCCCCCCTTCCTACTGCATGCGGTGGCTTCTTCCACTGACCTCTATGTCACTATATGGGATAAGCGTCAAGATCTGGTTGATGAAGAGTTCAAGCCAAAGTTTGCTGAATGGGCAAACTAAATGACCAGATGTGCCCTTTGCTAACTTCAGCGGCCAGCAGGGAAACCATCACATTGATGGTTCTAATTAGGGATGCACCGATACTAGTATCAGTATTGATGCCGATACCAAGTATTTGGGCGAGTACTCATATTCACCCAAATGCTCCCATACCTTCCCTGATACCGGAACTTCCAGTCAGAAGATTTCCTCTGACCGACAGTGCCGTAGGGGAACATGGAGCCGGTTTTCTGGGCAATCAGGAAGCCGGGTTGCGAGTAATAACCCGGCTTCCTGGCCAATCAGTATCGGGCCGGTTCCATGTTGATTGGCTGGGAAGCCGGCTTCCTGGCCAGTCAGCATGGAACCGGCTTCCCGGCCAAACAGAAACCTGGGAGGCAGGTCATTACTCGCTGCCGGTTTTCTTGATTGGCCGGGAAGCCAGCTCCCTGTAGATTGGTTGAGAAGCCAGTTTCCCACCCAATCACAATCGAGCTGGACAAATAACATTGAACCATCTTCAGCCAGCAATCAGGAAGCCGGGCAGCATGTCATTACCTGACGCCTGGCTTTCTGATTGCCCAGGAAGCTGGCTCCATGACAGTGGAAGCACCGGTACTCGGTATCGGCGAGTACCGATAGCAAGACATCGGTACTTATACTCAATACCGAGAAACTGGTATCGATGCATCCCTAGTTCTAATCAAATGCTGCATTTTCCATTGGAGTGCAAACAGCGGACATTGACATGAGCCCTAGGATTACCGGGAAAATAAAAAAAAGCCTGAAAAAGAAAACTAATGCAGCAACTACATACAGTATAACAACTAATAATCTGCAATATATGAAATTATTTCCTAGGGTGATATACATTTTAATATGTCTCTGGTCAACATCGTCACCAGTGCAGGACCAGTGTCGATGTAATCAGGATAGGAGGTGGTCACTGCTACAAGTACCTGCTTACATTCCAGTGCTTAACACAAAAGCTCTGGGACTGTTGTAATACTTCAGATTAGGGTTAGTATCACTGTGTATTAGAACCTTTATTTTAATGCTGAACTCCGGGATAAGCAAATATTGTCCTCATACAAGAGTATTGTGTAGTCTTCCTGAATCTTGGTGAGCTTTGTGTATTTCTTCCAGATCTGTGCAGTAATCCAGTGTGAGACAAGTAGCTTCCTGTAATACAGACCGGTCACTGCTGCTCTCTGTCCTTGACTGGTCTGGTGTCCACCCCCTTCTATGGTTCTGCAGGCAGCCTGTAATGGGTGGGGCTTGCTTGCCCCCTCCCACAGCTCTGCTCTTTGCGCACGGTGTGCACAGCACAGTGATGATGTCACTGCTACTTTATATCATGTGCACAGTGGTCATGTCACTGCTACTTTTATACCATGTGCACAGTGGTCATGTCACTGCTACTCTTATATCATGTGCACAGTGGTCATGTCACTGCTACTTTTATATCATGTGCACAGTGATGACGTTGCTGCTACTTTTATATCGTGGGCACAGTGGTCATGTCACTGCTACTTTTATATCATGTGCACAGTGATGATGTCTCTGCTAATTTTATATCACATGCACAGTGATGGTGTTACTATTACTTGTATATCACATGCACAGTGATGATGCCACTGTTAATTTTATATAATGTGCACAGTGATGATGTCACTGCTACTTTCATATCATGGGCACAGTGGTCATGTCACTGCTACTTTTATATTATTTGCACAGTGATGATGGTACTGTTACTTTTATATCATGTGCACAGTAGACATGTCTCTGCTACTTTTATATCATGTGCACAGAGATGGTGTTACTGCTACTTTTATATCACATGCACAGTGGTCATGTCACTGCTACTTTTATATTATGTGCAGTGGTCATGTCACTGCTACTTTTATATCACATGCACAGAGATGGTGTCACTGCTACTTTTATATCACATGCACAGAGATGGTGTCTATGTCACTGCTACTTTCATATCATGGGCACAGTGGTCATGTCACTGCTACTTTTATATTATTTGCACAGTGATGATGGTACTGTTACTTTTATATCATGTGCACAGTAGACATGTCTCTGCTACTTTTATATCATGTGCACAGAGATGGTGTTACTGCTACTTTTATATCACATGCACAGTGGTCATGTCACTGCTACTTTTATATTATGTGCAGTGGTCATGTCACTGCTACTTTTATATTATGTGCAGTGGTCATGTCACTGCTACTTTTATATAATGTGCACAGAGATGGTGTTACTGCTACTTTTATATCACAGTATATCACAAGGAATACAAAGTGGTTTTATACTCTTTGTGTCTGTTAAGACATATATTTTAATAAAAGTTTTTTTGTGTCCGGAGTTCAACTTTAAAAAAACAAGTAAGGAGTAGGGTGTGGGAGGGGGGAATTGGCAATATTGATTTTTCTTTTTCTTTAAGGCAACCTAAGTTCGACTATATAAAACATCGACTTTGTCAGAAGTTGCGAGTCAGCGGCAGAAGTTAGCGATTCGTTCTCAATCATCGTTCAACACAATATGTCTTAACAAGGCAGTCATTGGTTTCCTAGGTAATAGCTGACACCGTTCAGAATCACAGAATAATTGAATGTGGGAGGGAAAGAAAAAAAAAAAAAGCACAAAGTGCATAAAAGAAAAGGGATTAGATAATAAAGAGCCCTATGGAGGGGAATGTCCCCGCCTCTGATTACACTACTAATTGATCAGCCGCACAGCAGGACAAAATCTAGCAGCAATCACGGTACTTATCGCTAATGCTTGGAGCAATGTAGTCTACTACCTCCTCGACTTTCGCTGTCTGCTGGCTTCACCTGGATTGGTCGGTTCATCTGCGGAGAGAAGAGAGAGAGGACCGATTAGGGCCACGTACAAAAAACAGGACCGACTTGCATTAGTGTATTGTGCAAGACTTTCAACATTCTGAAACATCATAACAACATTGTAACAAGCTTCCAATACCACATTAGTAGAAGTGATAGTCATCGTATTAAGAAATCTACAAGTAGAGTATATGTATGGGAGCTTTTTTTTATCTGGCAAAGGGTTTGTATTGGTCTATCCAGTCCTAAGGGTTAAAAAGCTATGCTACACATCACAGCCCTGTCTGGAAGGGCAGGATACCTAATTTTTCTCTGCAGCAGTTCAGTAACACTTGCAGGTCTTATCCCTCCCCCAGCCTGTGATTGGACAGTGACAGGAGAAGCAACAGACTGATGAGCTCATCTCTCTATCACTCTGCTCTCTCTGCTCCTGTCAGTATAGTCATTGCTAGCATGTGATCATAACGGTTTGGCTCCTTGCGCTTTTGCTTCCTCCCCCACTCTGAGATTGGCTGTATAGGGAGGCTGATAACAGGTCAAATTCAGGTACCTACACTGCTTGCATTAAAAATGCATTTACTGATGTATTATCGAACACAGAGCTGCATTTATGTGTGTCTTTCTTATCTGCTCTCTGACGTTTTTACTTCCCATCTGTATCTCATTTTACAGATTTAATTTCCTCTCCCGAAATAACAGGAAATGAGAGAAAATCCTGATCCCCTGGACTGCCCATTTGATAGACCTGATAGGCAACCCAGCATGCCGTGATCACTCCTTCAGTTGACCATTGAGATATCTATCAGGTGTATCGGATGGGTAGCCCAACGACCAATGGAAAGAGTGCACACAGCAGACTGACAATAATGCTAATAAGATGGATGCGAAAAAAAAAATGTCTGCCCCGGGCGCCCATAACTCTGGTTACGCCACTGGTCCGATGGAAAAGGTGCAACAGATTCCTCCATCTACACTTAACTGTGTGGATGGAGTAATCTCCACCTGGGACAATCTGTTTCAATTTTTCCATCTTCCCACAGAAAATCTGCAGATAATTGTAAGGTGTATGGGGACCTTCAGTGTTGTCAGCCTGCCATGATCACTCCTTCAGTTGGTCATTGCAATACCTATCAAGTCTATCAGGTGGGCAACCCAACGACCAATAAAAGAAGTGCATGCAGCAGGCTGACAATAATGCTAATGCGATGGAGTGGTTTAGTGTTGATAGCCTGCGATGATCACTCCTCTAGTTGGCCATTGAGATACCTATCAGGTCTATCAGATGGGCAGCCCAACAGCCTGAAGAAGGAGTGCATGCAGCAGGATGACAAAAAAATCGCTAACAAGATGCAGTAGTTTAGCTTTTTCAGCTTGCCATGATCACTCCTTCAGTTGGCTATTGAGATACCTATTAGATCTATCAGATGGGAAACTTTACAACAAATTCACAAAAAACATTTGCTTAAGAAAGCTGTTCACAAACATGCTAAAAATTAATTCTAGGTTCTACATACACTTCAATTATTCCAGATGAGTAAAAATATTGCCAAGGGTCAACATAACAGCCAAGCCCTTCAGCCACGGGTCAGGCCCTATATTTCTCTCTTTGTAGGTCTACTCTAAGAGGAATCCTTCACACGAGTATAGAGAACATACATTCAGGTATTGCCCCAAGGAGAACTGAACCTGAGACACCACACAACACCAGCGCTGCAACAACAACACAATCCTCCCCATGCCACCCCCATACCCTGGTAATTACAGGAGCAGGAACTGAACATCTGTCATTTTCTGAGGTGGGCTCATCGCCCTCCGCACCGACCCAGAAATATCATCCCAGATTGTGCCACAGGTAGAATCAATTAATCCACATCAGAAGCGACGAGGCCCGTGACAGAGTCCAGTTCCCATAATGAGTATCAAATTGACATAAAATGCACTAATTACATGGTGGAGGAGCGAATAGGAAGTAATTAGGATCCCCGCTCGGCGCTCCATTGTGAAGGAGGGCGTTGACGGAGAGAGAAGTGGACCTTTAATTGCCTGAGATTGGATTCATTGTAATTATAACAGTTGGCTGGAAGAAATGCATGAAGCTTTGCGGTGATTAAAGAAAGGCGGGCGGACCTCCACGAGGGATGGAAACGCACCTTCACAGTGCCGTGGATGAAGTGGTATCCACAGAGCACACACAGGCCATGGCGAAGCAGTCTGATATCTTGAGCAGCAGTGACTGTCATATATTTGATTATGTGGTCATTCAATTTGAGCGAAATTTTGCCCAAAGGAGATCGCTCAATCAAATTTGATTTGGTCTATTTAGCGGTTGGATTTCCCGTCAGGGCAGTTCATTCCTTCCCAATGGAGGCAATTGGTCAAAGAATGTAAAGCTGAACTCTGGCCTTCAGGTCTTGCACAGTTGTACCTGCACCTCTCCCGCACTGAAATGACTTACTCAGATTAAAATGCACACTTTGAGCGTCTCATAATGTGCATTAGAAGCTGCAGCAAGTCAGCTAGAACCTACCGCATTTCCTGGCTGGAGGATGTAAGGCATGATATAGCCCTTTATTCCACAGTCTGACTGGCCACCCCATTCATTCATTGGATTATATTACACTTGATCAAGGAGGCTCAGGACCACATGTGCATGTTATCTTGGGTGGTCTGCATGTAAAGTTAGCTTCCTTTGGAACCCCCACTCCTCCAGACTGACATGTATCCATAACCCATGTGCTGAGGGCCTTGAAACTAAGCCACTTGCTGAAAAAGAGCAGATCTAAAGGGAGCAGGGCTGAACAGAGATACTGCAGCCTGAAGAAGGGCACAGAAGAGCTGGGTAGAAGCTGCCAGCTAGATCTTGGAAGAGGGATCTTGGCCTTAGCCACTCGGGTACTTTAGGTCTGCTTACAAAGGGTCAGAAGTCAGATTCAAAGACCTGAAAACACCATGACTGCTCTCATAGGGTAACAGATTGATCTAGCTGTCTTCTGTCCATCAGCATCTACTTTTGGAGGTCACTGTTATAGGCCCTGCTGCTGACACAACATTTCTGTCCTCCATAACTGTACTATGGGTACCCTGCACCTCTAAACCCTCTCTCCTGCAAGTTTGGCAAAAAATAGCAAGCGGACCCTAGAGACTTGGGCCTGATTATTGTCGGTGAGCTGTTGGGTCTAGAACCAGGGCGGGAAGGAGAACCCATGATTACCAGCCCCTTCTCTTGGCGTACCGCTACATACGTATAATTGGTAACTAAAGCTATTGAAGAACAATATAGACTTGAGGTGGGATTAGGCTTGATGAAGGGTTATTTTCACCCCAAAACTTTGTCACAGCTTCCACCTCCACCTGTACTGGGTGTCCTTTTCCAGTGTTCAGTATTGATCGGTGGCATTATCTTGTTTATTTGTATTGGATGTCTCCCAGCTGTCTTTTCAGAGCACATTGTTCTCCAATAGCTTTAGATAGCAATTATATGTATACAAGAGCTGAGCAACTGCGGTTGACATTCTGTACGGATTATCTACCTTGTCTACCTTTGTACTGCCACTGATTTAATAATACATTCATTTGAAATGCCTCGGGATGCATTCAGACCCAGACGACAGCGTTGTCACTAGTTTCTAAGAGCGTTTGGCGCAGTAGGAGCATAGATTAAGTTGTGTGTTTTTTGTGTGTAGATTGTGACACATTCATGTAAATGGTCAAAAGCATAAAATGCACACACACACAGGAATGCACAAAAACACAGCAAACACACGTATTTGATAATTTCCGTTGATGTCTATGGTGTCAAGAAGCGCCTAATCTGCCAAAAAAGAAGCTCATGTACTTATTTCCAGCGACTGGCGTTTTGCTATTAGCGACAAAACGCTCAGATATGAACATGACCATAGAAATAAATTGGGATTTTGTTTTGGGAGGTTTTTCTTGTGTGTGTTTATTAGGGCAGAAAAAGTGCTACAGAACGCTAGGTGTGAATGCAGCCTATGGGGCAAAACACAATTTTGTGCTGAGTTGCGTTGATGTGCACTTTAACTGGCATGTTACTGCACATTACATTTGTTAGCGCATTGCAGTACCAATACAGCTCCACTGCATATGTGTTCAAGCACACCATGAGAACCCCATAATGGGCACAGCAGGTGTGCAGACCGGGGAACTCAGAACAGGGATTGTGGGAACCCCTCATAATGGGCACAGTAGGTAAAAAGGAGCAGGAACTCAGGGGAGGGATGGGGGCCACCTCTCATAATTGGCACAGCGGGTATACAGACCCAGGAACTTAGTGCAGGGATTGTGGGAACTAGTCCTAATGGGCACAGCAGGTGTACAGACCCAGGAACTCAGACCAGGGATTGTGGGAACCCCTCATGATGGGCACAGCAGGTGTGCAGACCCGGGAACTCAGCACAGGGATGGTGGGAACCCCTTGTAATGGGCACAGTACGTAAAAAGGAGAAGCAATTCAGGGCAGGGATGGGGGCCACCTCTCATAATGGGCACATCGGGTGTACAGACCCAGGAACTTAGTGCCGAGATTGTGGGAACTACTGCTAATGGGCACAGCAGGTGTGCAGACCCAGGAACTCAGTGCAGGGATGGTGGATACCCCTCATAATGGGCACAGCACGTGTGCAGGCCTGGAACTCAGTGAAGGGATGGTGGGAATGCCTCATAATGGGAACAATAGTTATACAGACCCAGGAACTCAGGGCAGGGATTGTGAGAACCCCTCATAATGGACACAGAAGGTGTACAGACCCAGGAACTCAGCTCAAAGATGGTGGGAACCGCTGCGGCATGGGCACACCAGCTGTGCAGATCCGGGAACTCAATGCAGGGATGGTGGGTACCCCTCATAATAGGCACAGCAATTCTGCAGACCCAGAAACTCAACACAGGGATCTCACCAACAGAGTCACTGATAGATAGAAGAGATTGTCAGGTGGTTTACCTCTCCAGCATCTGCCAAACACTGAAATATCAGTCA
Organism: Nanorana parkeri; assembly: GCF_000935625.1. Taxonomy (NCBI): domain Eukaryota; kingdom Metazoa; phylum Chordata; class Amphibia; order Anura; family Dicroglossidae; genus Nanorana; species Nanorana parkeri. The sequence continues at coordinate 2,432,535 of NW_017306326.1, read as the reverse complement.
TGGGTGCACTGACCCTCTAAGTCATAGGTGATCCTGTACACGGTACAGTGATATTTCACATACAAGCGGCTGAGTGTTATAATTCCATAAAGGAGGGATCTGGTGAGTGCTGAGCACACAGAGAATTATTACAAAGCTCCTGACCCAAACAAATCACTCACAACCCCCGCTCGCTCTACCTAGAAAATCATCCTGGCTTGTAAAGCCCGACATAGATCACAGGAGACAGGCGATAATCCATCCATCCATGTATTGATCCCTCCTCCGCTTTCCATGTTCCCTAGACAGGGACAGAGCGAGAGGCCGACCAGGTCAGCTCAGGTTCAGCTGCAAACCGCTCGGCTCACCATTCTGAGCTTTCGTGCTCTTGATGAATTTTTCAAGATTGCTGCTGCAGCGACAGAGCCAGGATGACACCCGCCAGTATATACAACACCACCATTACAGGACATAAAGAGACCCTGTCACCAGACCATTCATTTCAATAACAATCTTCCTACAAGATTATATGTGTATTTAACATATTTTATCCATGGCATTTCCCTTTAAAAGCCTCCCTTGTGTAGACATCCAAAAGTCCTGAGGCTGCTGCTGGGTGCCGCCATCTTGGATGTGATGTTAGAAGCCCCAGCAGACTCAGAGCTGTCAATCAAGTGACCCTCCAATCCTTCCCCTGCAACTGCATAAAAATTGAGGGGAGGAGCTGAACCAGCACAGACAGACACCACCACAAGCGGAGAGGACTATGATCTGCAAGGAGTAGGACCATCTCCTGTAGCATGTCTGCCACCTCTGACCATCTCCTGTAACATGTCTGCAGTCTCTGACCATCTCCTTTAGTATGTCTACAGTTTTAGACCATCTACCATAGCATGCCCTTAGCCTCTGACAGTTTTCTGTAGCATTGCTTGCACTAAACCTTATATGCATCCCTTCGGTGATCCCCTACGTTTGAGACCCCAAGTATATAAAGTAAGTTGGCCACCACTGGTCTGGAGTGCCCACTATGGCACCATGATGAAGTTGCCATGCATAGTTCCCCTGAATTGGAGATCAGATCTAGAATAATGAAAATTGCCCCTCCGTCATCTTGGCCAGAACCTCTGATCATCCCAAACGTCAGCATGGATTTAGAATGAACTTCTAAAGCACCCCCGCTACTGGAATTGACATCAGTTCCTCCACAAAGCACATCATTGTCTTCGGAGAGCCATCTCCTCCGGCCTGTTTCAGAAGATTAATCTGTTGCAAAATCTGCCTCTTACCCGTAATTACGCCTAAAACCTCTTCTGAAACCCCCCGCCACCCCCACCCCCCAATTCCTTTGCATCAACACGTACGGATACATTAAACAAGACATTCCATTAATTCCTTCATCATCATAAGTTAAGAGCGGCACATACTCTTTAAATATTCATTCAGCTATGAAAACTGAGCATTAAAATTTTAATAATGTCAAGCTCGTTTGAACCGTTCTCCTCGGGGACCGTTACAATACAATTAAAAATAAATAGGATGATTGATTGTCTGGGCTGCCTCACCTGTCCGGCTCCACCGCTGCCCGGGGAAAGAGCAACAGCGGCCAGGCAACCGGGGGCCGAGCGCTCAGACAAAGAGCCCTGGTGAGGTGTCAGTGGGTTCGACACGGGCTGTTTAGATGAAGGCGATCTGTTGGGGTACATGGGACGTGGCATTGCTGAATTGTTTTTGAAGGTGCGGGCTCCAGAGCTGACTTCTGAGATGAACACAAATTGTAATGTAATTTGGGTTGTCAAAGGCCTCAAGACATTGTTTTTATGGGTTTACAGGCAATCGCTGTAAACAGATAAAAGAATACCTGCCAACTGTCTTGGATTTGCCTTCTGCCCCACTGATGCTGTGTACCGTGCCATGCCCCGGGCTTACAGCATCAACCTTATGTGAGTTTACTGCACATGCCCTGTAACTCATAAAGTCAATAGGGACTAGACATGTGCACTGCCAAAAAATTTCGGAAACGGAAATTCGGATTCGTTTGCATTAGTTATATCTGTAATTCGGAACTCGGATACATCCGAATGTCCGAATTTCCGAAAATTCGTCCGAATTTCGATTCGGAACGAAACGAATCGCACATGTCTAATAGGGACAGTGATTAGGTGGGCCCAAAATATCTGGAGGTGGGGGTCTGGCTGGTCCAACCCATAAAGTGAGTGTGAGTGCACCTGGAAAGCAGGCGGATGAAATGTGGATCCTTGTAGGTAAGCATGATCACCAGCAATGGGAAACAAATACTCAGCACATCTCTGCAAGTTCAATAAACTGCCTGCTGATCTGCAATAAATCTACTCAACTCCTCGCTTTAAACTGACAATGTTGCCTCTGTAGAAGTGAAATATCATGCAGGTGTTGTCACCCCTGCCAAGCTCACCTATGTGGACTACAGAACATAGTAGTCCACATAGTCCCCCTCGCTTCTGTAACATAAGGGATGGTCTGCTGTAGTTGAAGGGGAGAGCTCACACAGGGCAGACAAGGCTCTTTGCGAATTCAGTGCAGCAGATTGGAAAAGATTGAAACAATATGAGCATATTAAAGCTTATAATAGATTTTAGTTATTGGGTTTTGCTCTAGGCGCCTTTAACCAAAAATCCAGCCAGAAAAAAACAAGATAAAAATGAATAGCCCCTAAAAAAACATAAAATAAAAAGAGCAGCTTTTGTTTTAATATTAACTTTCAGTCCGGTACTCTCTCCTGCATTATTTCTTTTTTTAGATATCATCTGATGGTCAACATCATTCAAACCCACTTTCTCTGAGCGCAGGTCATCCCGGACAAACCCCCAGCATGTGACTGGACAGTGAAAGGAGAAGCAGCACAATAATAAGCTCTTGTCTCTAGCACTCTGCTATCTCCTTCTATCACATCCATTGTCTACTATATTGTCACTGTTAATCTCCCAAACTGCCTATCCCCGTCATTAAAGGCGTCACATTTCCAAATTATACATATCAGGAGCCAGAGACTTCAGAAGCAGATCAGCCATGTCAACCTGCACATTGCTCTCAGTCCTTGTTCCCTTTAAGATAGCAGTTCAATACATTCGCCAATCGGGCCCCTTTAATCCGAAGTGGCGGCGACGAGTAGAAGGCAGCGCTATCTCCGAGCGAAGCATTGTCTGCGACTCCTCAATTATTCTATTACCGCGCATTTCCACCGCGCCGCATTATATCGCTAATGCTTTCAGACAATGGAGCCACATACCTGGAGTGTTTTCCATTCCCCCGTAATTTATCGCTTTTTCTGCCAGGGGAACGTGTTGTGGAGAGCCGGGCGTACACACAAAAAAAAATTGCACGCAGTTATCTGCTGCGCAGCGTTTCCTCTCCAAAATTGAGTTAATGTTTTATTATTTCATAATTCAATAGGAGAGGGTGCTTAAACAAGCGGGGCTTTGATTAAACGTGGGAGGAGAGCCATCTCGCAGGAACAAGACAGTTGCAAGTGCCAAAAACTCTGATAAATCCCTTTTCAAACGGCCAACTGGGAGCATAAGGTATTAGCGGAAGATTATGCGGAGTAAGGTAACAATTCCCCCAGATACGACTTTAAAATGAACTTTCATGTTAATCTACCCAATTAGTGATTCTTTTATGCTCTTTTCCCGTCCAAGTTGCGCAATCTCTCGCACTGCTGGCTGTTTAGGCTTTGTTTGCATCAAAGTCTATGTAAACCCGAACAATGGACTTCTCTTGTTTGCTCCCTTTTGGTCTGTTAAAGCTGAACTCCAGCCTTCCCTTCCGTCTCTCACAATAAAGACTGAGACAAAGTTTCACCTTTTAAGCTGACTTTTAATAGACTCCTCTAAACTGTCCTATAGTACTAACCAGGACTACCAAGCGTGCAGATAGTAAGAGGAGTGGTGGGGGTCACCAATACGGGACACTAAGCACACAAAAATATTGGGCACCCCTTAAAGGCTAAGTTTAGTTTTCTAACCATGTTTCATGTTACATCCATAGTCACGGTGTAACAAGAAACATGGTCACATCGCAAAAAGAGCACCCTCACACCCCGCCTCATCCGGCCTAGTCCTACCTTGTCTCACCTCATCCTGCTATACCCCGCCTCATCCTGCCTAGTCCCGCCTCATCCTGACCTGTCACACCCTGTACCACCTCGTCCCACCTCGTCCTGCCTTGTCCCATCTCATCCTGCCTCGTCCCGTGTTCTTCTGCTTCATCCCACCTTGTCAAGTTGGGGTGGGGATGCTGGGGAATGTGGTCATGTTTCATATTACACCCTATATATATGGGTGTAAGGTGAAACATAGTCCAAAAGGTGGAATATTCATTAAAAACACTTAAAGAAGTTGTAAAGTCCCAGCATATCCTCTGCTGTTATGACATCAGCATTCTAATAGAAATACATACTGAAGTTGTTTTTGATAATGCAATCAAAGCTGCTTGAAAAAAATCCCTTTTATGTAGTGAGTGCTGCCTTCCGTCTGCCCATCACTTCCAACACCTTCGTGGATTCCCAGTGTGCTTTGCGTCTCTTTAACTGCTGCTTAGTGTGATGCAATCTGCATTTCTCAAGCCTACACATCCTATCATGCATTGCTTCCAACAATCAATGATAATGTTACATTGTTCAGAGGTTGAGTTTTCAGAAGGAAGGCTCTGTGAGCATTGTGATAAAAGGAAGTTCATATACACAGGGCTGAATGAAATGGTGTCAGTGCATTGAGGAAGTCCATTCTATGGTCATCTTCAGTAAGTAAGTTAACAATCTTCTAGATGGATCTGATTATTAGGAGTGGGGTAGAACTTATTGAAATTCAATATAGAAATACATCGACCATAGATACCCTTTAAAAACAATAACAAACTCCCCAAAACATCAGTATTCTGTCCCTATCAAGTGATGTCAGCTTGCAGAAGACTCAAAATGAGCCCTGAGATATACCAACCGGGGCCAGTTAACTTAAAACACGATGCACCTAATAAATATAGCAAAACAGAGGAGGAACATGTAGTGTCACTATATATATATATATTTATATATATATATATATATATATATAAAACATATATTTAT
>NW_017306326.1:2423171-2427155 GCF_000935625.1 Nanorana parkeri | reverse complement strand
TATATAGTGTGGCATCGTGTGGCAATACTACGGTATTAGTCACCCAGGATTCTCAGCCTGAGTGGCTCCAGGAAGCAATTGCTTGCACCTGGAAAGAGCTGGCTTTTCAGTCCTTTCCTTGCTTTCTGGATCATAGTTGGGATCCTGGAGCCGGGAGATGTCTTGGAGCTCTGGGTGGTACGAAATCTCTATTCCAGGGTCCATGGATTAGTAGCGACCAGAACCTAATTGTGCACCTGTGTACAACCCTCATGAAGAGGGGGCTGGGATGTGTTGAGGGCCCCACCTGGGAGTCAGGAGAACTCCACCCAGGAGTCAGAGTGGAGGCCAGTGCAGCAGGGAGTTGCGGGTTTGTGAAACCGATTGTGCAGGTTAGCACGTTATTGAGATTGTCTGGAGGAAACAGACAGTGGCCCTGAGGATTGAGGCCGGAGCAACAGGCCTGCAAGAGAAAACTGATAAAAGACTGGGACACTGTGAGTGTGCGGGACAACTCAATGATTGGTGAGCCAATATATGTTCTGCTTGAAGACAAGCTACTTTTATGTTGGACATCCTTGATTATCTGCTGTTGAAAAAATAATACACTCTTTTGTTTAAAGTCCTGTGTGCGAGTGCTCTGTGAGCTCCCCAACATTACAATATATATATATAAAATGCAAAAATTGTTACAAAAATAAACTCATAAATATCCTACATTATTAAACACAAAGAAATCCACTTATAGGAAAATGTGTAACTGCTGAAAAATAAAGAGTGTACTCAATCAGTGAGTATGGGGGGAGTGGTGTCCCTCCTGGATACAATGGGGTGCCCTAACACTATATGAGTATTACACCCAAAATGTAACAAAACTGCTTATGCTGTTAACTTTACAAAAATATTCCACTTTTGGCATAAGGCCAAAAAAGACAGCTTTATGTTACCAGTCAAAATTCCACCTTTAAGTCCCTCTTCTAAATCAGGGGGGTAGGGTTAATTGGATGGCATGTTGTTCCTTGACTGCGGCGGTCGCAGGCGGGTCACTTATTTCGGCCTTAGCGGTTTATTTAAAACTAAATCATTTATGGTCAATAACGGCGGGTTATGAAAGGTCAATAACATTCAATTATTCATCCTCTGCTCTTGTGTTCTCTTTGGCCACAGAAGCCACGCTCCGGACGGCTTTTAATGAATTAAGCATAATGTGGGAATTTGGGAAGATAAAAGAAAAACAAAAAAAAAACTAACTTTAAAAAAAAAAAAAGTCGGAGCAGAGAGAGAAGGAGAACAGATGCTGAACACTTCAGGATGTCTCGGGAAGGGTCTTCGGAGCAACACGTGAAGAATTTCAGCCGCTTTGTAGAAGCGTTTAATAATCATTAGATGCAGATGCGGTGGCGGCTTCTAAAGTGAGCTGCGGCTGAGGTCAAAGAGAACCTCCCGGCTGGCTTTTAAAGTGGACCTGTCCTGCAAATTCACATTTTGTATCAGTTAGCACAATGCAACAAAATCGCAGGAATGTGTTCAATAGAAACGGCTTCCTCTTTGCTACGGATAACAAGGCACTGCCTCGCGAGACCTTGCATCACATGGTCTCTGACAGGAGAATTGTGGGGGTGTCCCATCGTTAAAGACTGCAAAAAGTTCCTAGTTATTTATTTATTTTTTTGGTGGTGGTTGGTGATGGTTTTTGGGTCTTATTTTTTGTTTTTGGTGGTGGTGGGTGCAGTGGTGGTGGAGTAGTGGTTGTGGAGTGGTACAGTTGTGGTGGAGCAGTGGTGGAGCAGTGGTGGTGGAGTGGTGGTGGAGTGGTGGATGTAGCACTGGTGGAGTGGTACAGTTGTGATGGAGCAGTGGTGATGGTGGGTGCAATGGTAGTGGAGTGGTGATGGTGGTGCAGCGCTATGGTGGTGGTGTTGTTGTAGAAAGTTCCTTTCTAACCGACTTGTATGAAAATACAAGGGTCAGCAACTGCTAATTTGATGCTGGAGGATTTAGACCACCTGTCGTAGTCTCTTTTATCTCTCAGGGACTCTATTGGGGAGCTCTCTGTGCTGAGTTTCCGGTTTCAGGGAGTTCCCAGGTCTGCACACCTGCTATGCCCATTTTCCTCATGGAGGGCTTGAAACTGTTGTAATGTATAACGTTGGGCCATATGTGCTAAGATATAATAAGAGTTGGGTTGATACGCTGGAGATTATTTATTAAAAGGGGTAGAGAATGTTCACTCAATAAAACTGTGTTCACTTAAATCAACCTATTGTGTGCAGGAGACTAAAAAAAAAAAGATTTTGCCTTTTGCTCATATTTGCATGCTTACCTAACATAAATGTCAGGGATCCCGCTTCACTGTTAACCCCTCCCATAGTTTGGATTGCATCTGCCTACTTTCTGGGTGAACACACCAACATCACACCCACTTTACTGGTTGATCCAGCCTAGACCCCACCTGTAAATATACAGGGGATGCCCATTAAAACCATTTAATGGGTTGGTCCCGTCCAAACTCTGTCTCTAAATATGTTGGAACAGCCCATCACACCCACTTAACGGGTTGGACTGCCCAGACCCCATCTCTAAATACGCAGTGACTGCCCATCACACCCACTTCATGGGTTGGTCTCAATATGCAGTGACCACCTACTTGGTTCCAATCAGGGCCGAATTTCCCATAATGCCAGCCAAGGTCCAGCCTTGGGGCAGCAGGGAGTAGACGGGCAGCAGAGGTGTGGAATCCTTATCTCCTGACGCCTGGGACATGCAGTTCTAGGGTGCCGCCGGGTGGTTGTTTTCTACATTTACCCCTGCTTTGGGCAAGCAGGTCTAAATGGACAGCAGGGAAGCCGCCGCTTGTTGTTTCAAGTGATCTTAGCGATGTCACGGTGGGCGCAATGAGGAACCTGGCATTGGGGCAGCAGAAAGTGTAAATCCGGCCCTGGTTCCAATCCCTGCAAATAATGCCTTTTTGAGATACTGTGCATGTGCACTAACTCAAATTAGACCTGTGCGCCGTCAAAAAATTAGTTCCGTTTCGTAATATCCGTTATTTCGTATTTCGTGTCCGAAACTCAATTCGGATTCGTACGAAATACGAATTTTCGTTAGTTTCAGCACATTTTCGTAACTTTACGAACATTCGTTATGATGAAGTTAAAAAGCAAAAATACCTTTGTTAATATTGGAGTCGCTGTGGTAGTTGGTTTTTTATCCGAAATACGAATTCCGTTAACGGATTCCGGATCCGAATTTCGTATTTCGGATAAAAAAAAACTACCATCAACTCCAATATAAATGTACTTTGCTTTTTAACTTCAATATAACGAATGCTCGTAACGGAACGGAATTTTGTATTTCCTGCCTGTGTATTGTAATGCAACTCTCAGCAGCAGCGGATACGTATTTCGGATTAAAAAAAAAAATCTTGTCATGTTGTTCAACCTCATTTACAGGGGTAATATTAGTTCCTGTTTCAAAGAAAATCGGATCCGAAATTCGTTAACGGAATTTCGTATTTCGGATATAATTCGGAAACTGCAATTCGGATTTCGGATGCTTCCGAATTTACGAATTTCAGGAAAATTCATACGAATTTCGATTCGTAACGAAACGAATCGCACATGTCTAACTCAAATAAAGTTTACACCATCATCACTGGACATAGCCCAGGACACACCATTGGCAGAGGGAGAGATGGCCAAGATGCGGGACTGTCCTGGCAAATCCACTACAGTTGGCATCTACGTAGCTACAATGAACGCAGCTTCACTTGATAAGTCAACCTTCTTCTACTCTTTAGTAAAGGAGCCCTAGTGTTGATTTGCACAGCTCAGACCCCAGCACACGTCATGCGCTCACTCCGATCGCTTCCACGTCCTTGTTACTATACACCATTTTGATCTAGAATGGTTCCTGGGATACAGAAGCCATTTCTCTGGCTGATATTTACTTTGCAGCATTCTCTGGCCATAAAACAACGGCCATAAATTGTAACACAACAGGAGA
>NW_017306326.1:2419366-2423049 GCF_000935625.1 Nanorana parkeri | reverse complement strand
TATATATATATATATATATATACTGTATATAACGCTGTGTATGAGCTGTCCTGAAACGGGGAGGATATATTTACGAGATATAATGATACCTAAGCGTTTTTCATCCGCCTTATCATACAGTAGAGCCCACATAGACAACGGCGTTCTGGATTCAATAATGCTTTATGTGCTTTTAAAAAAAAAATTGAATTTACAGTAATCTGAAATACGCCATGTTGCTTTTTTCGTATAAAAGCAGCCAAAGTTTACAGACTAACTCAGCAGAAATATAGTTTTAAAGGCAGCCCATACAAATCAACTCTAAGAGCCGGGCAGGGAGATGTGTACGGTGCTTACGCATCTCCCTGCCCAGCTCTTAGCAACTTGGGAAGCTCTGGCCGGCCTCCCACCAAGCAAGTGACATCACCGGTTGCAGGAACTGGGCGAGATGCCAGCTAGAGCGTTCCTGGTTGCTAAGAGCCGGGCAGGGAGATGCGTATGGTGCAACCTGGGGTGTTCTGGTTGGCGTCCTGCCCATGTACTGGCAGCTGGTGATGTCATTTATTGCCAGGAGCTGGGCGGGACGCTGGTCAGGGCGAGCCTGGTTGCTTAGAGCTGGGCGGGAAGATGTGTAAGCATCATACACATCTCCATACACTTCTCCCCACCCAGCTCTTAGCAACCTGGGAAGTTCTGGCCGGCATCCTGCCCAGCTCCTGGTAACCAGTGATGTCACTGGTTGCCTGGAGCCGGACGGTGCTCCTGCCTGTGCATTCCTGGTTGCTAAGAGCCGGATTGGGAGATATGTATGGGAGAGGAGTACGGAGAGAAACAGCCAGCTGTTTACGCGGGTCAGCAAACCAGGGCATGTGCCATATGTGCCATATCCTGGATACACCACCATGTGTCAAACATTAGTAAACACAGCCAAGAAATGCACAGGCACCAGTGTATATATATGAGTGTGCCATCTCTGAACCTCTGACCTGGCATCTCAGCCCAGGAAGTAAATGGCGACCCTGGATGATGCCTGATTAAGGCATTATAATTAAGGCATTGTGATGAAGGCATTGTGATGGGGAGTACCATGCGCTGTGATATGTGATATATATAGATATAGATCTATATATAGATATAGATATCTATGTATAGATCTATATCTATCTATATCTATCTATATCTATAGATCGGAAGAGCGTCGTGTAGAGAAAGATATATATATACATAGTGTTACAATTCCACTTTACTTGATAACAAGTTTACTTTAATGTCCCTTTACCACCACCCAACCCTAATCACTCCAGTGCTTCTTTTAAAAAGAAGCCGCCACATAATAATTGATAGCACAGCCATGTTGGGAAAAAAAAAATCAGACACGATCATTAAAAAAAGAATATTAACTGATAACACTGCCATGTTGGTGAAAAGAAAAAAAAAATTGGACACAATGATTGAAAACTCGGCCTACATTACAAAGATCCCACCTATTAATCACCGGTCCCCACACGCCCCCCCGAGAGACCGGCGACAAAGGACCGCAGAGGAATCTGCGCTGAAAAATTTCCATGAATTTGAATAGCCGACTAGTCCGATTTCAATATTTTTAATATGCAAATGAAGGCGGAGGGGACGGCGAAGCGCTGAATCGGCAAGAGAGAGATGTAACTGGGCGACTAATTGCCGCAATTAGGGAGACCTTGTGCTCCGCAAATGAATAAGGCTTTATTAAGCCTTACCTGGGCCGCCGTCCTCGGCGACGGGCGCTCTTCGACACACATTGTCATTCGCCAAAAGGACGGCGGATCTGAAAACCGCGCTTTTAAACAAGCTAATGCGGGATTGAGGTGCTATTTAATCATGTATTCAGCGCCAAACAAAAAAAAAAGTAGAGAGATATCAACTTAATCACTAGTTAGCAACCCCCCCTCCCCACTCTCCCCTCTCCTCACTCTCTCCTTTCTTTTATTTTCGCGAAGAACTTTAATGCTCGCTATACGAGCTGAAGTACCATTGTTACACCTGCATATTACGCCGGGTTTATTAAAGCGATGATAATCTATTCAACACGAGAAGATGTATACCGCGAGCCCCGGCTCAGATCAGACAGGAAGATTGCAAGTTATTGTTAAAATATGCAAATTCCCCGGCTATTGAAATTCAAATGCGTGCCATCAGACAAGGGCTTGCGTGCCAGGCTGGGCACGTGTGTCGGGGGTTGCCGACCCCTGGAGTAGGCGATAGATAGATAGATAGATAGATAGATAGATAGATAGATAGATAGATAGATAGAATGGACGGATCAATATCTGGGTTCAGCGCTTTTATTGACCCATATTGAATCATATTGGAACAGGTCGAGTCTCCAGCCTGGAACAATCATGCAGCCAGTGAAGTCAGAATTACAAATCTGGATGGTGACTCTCCAGACATTGAAGTCTGAGGACTGGAATGTCACCAATAGCCGGTTTGAGTTTTTCCCGGCGTCCTCCTCTAGATAAACCCATATTTGGCTCGGCAGAGTGAACAGGCTGCTGTGTGAAGTTTTATATGTAACTATGGGATGATAGGGTCACATGTTCCCGGCTTGTTTGTCTGAAAGGTATCGGGGATTAAGCTCGATCTTCGCCGCAACATCCGCGGAAAGCCTTTTGCAGATCTCCAACCTCTTCCGCAGAAAGCGCGGATGAAGCCGGCACGTCTCCAGACTTATTCCTTCCTCTACGCAGTGCCCGGAGACACAGATGTTCACCAAATCCGCCTGGCCGACATAATTGGCGCCTCTTGTTGCTGTAAATCCATGTGGCCCCGCGATGGCCACTTCCCAAACAAAAGTAGCAAGATTAAATCACAGAAAAACAGATAAAACTTTTACAGCTAACTGCGGCGTTTCCGCTCCCCTCAAGGTGCTGAGGGTTCCGCTGCTGCTGAGAGTTGTGACAATTAGATCTAAGATGGCATTTTTTCTGGTAGGAGTCTCCACCATCTGGTCCATGAAGTTGTCGCGCAACATGTTTAGAAATCGCCCCGCCTTTGCCGAACCCGAAGTTCCATTGGCCCAATTTATGTCTGACAGGCAGGAAATACGAAATTCCGTTGACGTATTTTCGTTAAAAAGCAAAGTACATTTATATTGGAGTTGACGGTAGTTTCTTTTTAAGTCTGAAATACGAAATTCGGATACGGAATCCGTTAACGGAATTCATATTTCGGATAAAAAAACAACTACCACATCGACTCCAATATTAACAAAGGTATTTTTGCTTTTTAACTTCATCATAACGAATGTTCGTAAAGTTACGAAAATGTGCCGAAACTAACGAAAATCCGTATTTCGTACGAATCCGAATTGAGTTTTCGGATACAAATTACGAAATACGAAATAACGGATATTCCGAAACGGAACAAATTTTTTGACGGCGCACAAGTCTAATGTTTATTCATACACATTTGCCATTTGGAAAGCTCATTAGCTTCTGGGAAAACAGGGCCGCCCTCTGATAAGTACTTAGGAACGTCAGAGCAGGGAACTGTGTGACAAGAGGCTGGAGACCCATTAAGAAGCAGTGTGAAAAGTTGGCCGAATCTCACTGCGATGGATATTGTTGCATTCGTGTAGCACCCTGGTATGATCATACCTTAGCTTCTCTTCATAGTCCGGCCAGCCAAACTTCCAGTGTAAGGAAATGTATCTGCTCCCCCCTCCC
>NW_017306326.1:2402544-2416619 GCF_000935625.1 Nanorana parkeri | reverse complement strand
GGGGGGGGGAGTTTGTGCTGGCCTAATTATCAGAATTACACTTCGATGAGTGTCCTTCTAATGAATGGCTGGAACCATAGCCACAGTGTTGCTTAGAAACGTCTCTACTAAAAACGAAAAGAAAAAAAGTTTGATGACGGATGTTCACCTGACACGGAGGTGTTTTTGGAAATGTTACGTTGCATTTGTCTTGGGGACCTACTCATCTACACAGATATATAAAGATGTGAAGGGAAAGGGCGGTGGATAAAAGCATGGTCATGAAAGCCAATATTTTGGATGGGATATGGGCAAAGTGGCCTCCAGTTGCCCAGCCAACGAGGTCATCATAGTGTATTGAGGAATTGTCCTTTAACTCTGGTCAGTCCTACTTCTTTATAGGACGGGTCTCACCGACCCTGGTCTCCACTATGTTGGCGGTTCCTCAACCTGACACAATGAGCACAGACTACCGGTGAGTCTCTTGCCTTATTTCCCAGAACGGACTGCCGATCTTGTTCAAGTAGAGCTAAAGGAACATGATCTGTCCTCTGAACCCCTTACTAGTTGACTCTAGTGGTTTGCACTGCAGTAGAAACCAAGGAAAACCTACATCTCAATGAAGCCCAGAGCTTCCCCAAATGCTCCCTGGGGGGAGCCCACCACCATTGCACTTTGTGTCCATTTAATGGTAAGTACATTTTACGTGGCCCACCACTTTGTGGCTGAGTTGCTGTTGTACCCAGTTGCTTCCATTTTGTTATAATACCACTAACAGGTGACCGCAGAATATTTAGTAGCAAGGAAATATCAAGGAACACCTGAATCTAATGATTTGTAGGGGCGTCCCAATACTTTTGGCAATATAGTGTATATTGTATATGGTCCTAGTTGTAGCTGTAAATTGTGACAATTGCGGTACATTATGGTCTGATTTCTCCCTACTGCACATGTATGATCGTTCCTAAAGACTCTCATTCATAACCAGCTGGTAATTTATGTTCAACAGCCCTTTGATGAGACAAAAGCCGACCATGCCTACGGCCCTGTAGACACAGAGAAGCTGAAGGTCTCAGCCTACCCATGTAGTTCCTCGGCCCCTGAGACCTAAGTGAGCTAATGCAATGGATTTCTGGTAACATTCTGCGGCAAATAGAGGACGAGGTGTTTTTCTTCCAGTGGAGAAACGCATGCATTAATGTCAAAAGAACGGAGGAGCCTTCTCCGTAAAATGCCCTAGGTGGCTCAAAGAAAGAGCCAGACACGGAGAGCGTCAGGTAGAAGGAATAATTATTCTGTGTTTTGTTTTCAGTTTCTGCAAAGAGGAAAATATTATGGCAGCTTCCTAAGGGGGAAAAGCAGCATGTCCGAGTAATAGGAAAAATGGCACTTTTAGGTTTCAAAATGGATTGCCTAAAGTTAGAGGGGCGCAGAAGTTAAGAAGCCGGAGATTCGATTGTGTTGAAAGAAAAAACTCTTGTTTTTCTGCAAAGAAAAAAGTCCCTACCCTATCAACTAAAGTACAGATACTACAAAAAATTTTAACAAGCTTGACTGCAGCTCCTCGCCTGCTTTAGAGATAGGCAACTACAGCGTCGCTGATTAAATCTTTCAAAATTGCACAGTGGTCATACAGGCCTTTCAGTTTTGCCATTACTATTACTGTAACAAGAAACATTGTATCCCTCAATATACTGTTAGATATGCAGATTTCTCACCAGAGATGTGCTGAGTTCAACAAGCTTTCTTTACTCAGTGTGGGCTGGTCAAAAGGGCTTTTGGTGGTCATCCATGTTGTGAGCAGCTGTCTGGGGCATTTCACATGAATGACTGAGGACCAGTGTTTGCTGGCTTTTCTTTTCCACACAAGGATACCTCTCCTGCATTCTCCCATTCTGTGGAGTCCCCTTTTATGAACAGGTTCTTGAACCAGTGTTTCCTTTATGCCTTCAGGCCTTGTGTCCACCTCAAGGAGCATAGTCAAGCAGTCAAGTATAAATTGGTGTAAATCCTAATTAGTTTAGTTCCCTGTAAGGGGCAATTTATTCCTCATTGAAGTTGCCTACCACACCGTTTTATGCGCAACTCTTTATTGTTTTTTGTTTTTTTAGATTGCCCTTTGTTGCTAATCTTGCTTTCACTCCCCCTGCCCAGATCATCCATGACTACATGGTTTCTAGACATGTGCACTGCCAAAAAAATTTGTTTTGTTTAGTTTTAAATTCGGATTTGTGTTATTTCGTTTTTCAGGATTCGGGTGTGAAAGTCAATTCGGATTCGGAATTCGGACGAAATTGGTTAGCATTAGTTCGTTCGATTCATTTTCGTTTCTTATTCGTTTTGTTCGTTCGTTTACAGCAAAGTTACATTTGAGGGGGAAAATGTCACTTTGCTCCAACGAACGAAACGAATAAGAAACGAAACCGAAATGAACGTTTGAACGAACTAACGCTACCGAATTTCGGAATCGGAAATTCGGATTCGTTTGCATTTGTTATATCTGTAATTCGGAATTCGGATACATCCGAATGTCCGAATTTCCAAAAATCCGTCCGAATTTCGATTCGGAACGAAATGAATCGCACATGTCTAATGGTTACCTCCTGCTCTGGTTTTGATACTAAGCTCTGGCTATACATTCGACTATCACCCTTGGCAATGATCTTTCGTTAAAGTTCTGACTATGTCTCACATTTTGGCACAACCTATATCAGGCAAGGCTTGACCCTTGATACTCTTTGACCCTTTGGATATGTTTTGCTGCCTGGTGCAGTCCATATATAGTTGGCATGTCCATTTGCTCATTTTAGCTTGCAGCCACCCAACCCAGGTTCTATAACTCCTGAAAAAATTACCCAGGAGCTCTGAGATAATATATCCTCAAAAGGTGGTTACTAAATGTGAATGAAGAGCAGGCAGAAATGGTTATGAAGCCTGAGCTAATGCTCGTACCGTACACTTCTACATCATTGCAGTTTCATACACCTCATGTAATAAAAGACAGACCCAAAGATAATGAGCGGAGGGGTTGCATGACTGGGGGGAGGAATAGCGCCTGGAGAAGGCATTACATAAAGTGTGGATTAGCTGATCTTACTTGATTGGAGGTTGGAGTCAGGTGTCCGATAGGAGCTGCATGGGTTGGGACTGCAAGGGCTGATGGGCGTTCTTTCCGGAAAGTCAAACTCCCTTAGTTTTGGTGGTTTCTGGTTGTTACAATGTCCTTTAAATGTCACGGCAGCTTGGCAGGTTAGGGGGGTCAGTTACACAAATGGGGGGGCCATCAGTTGGTATGGGTACTTCCCCCCGTTGGTGTCAGTATTTGTCAGGGGACCTGGCCCCTTAGAACTTTGGAGCAGTAACTGTCCTCAAGCTGGTTGAGGTGCGGCTGGGGACATGAGAGCAGTTTCTAGTAGAGGCCTTATTTGGGCTGATGGGCACCCAAAGACCCCTTCTCGGATCCAACAGTCATTCAGATTATTTATTTGTATATTATTTTGTTTATTACTTTTGGTAACTGTTAATGTTTGTTTGGTTAATAAAGGGCTGCTGTGGCCATTTAAATGCATGTCGCCAGTCCGTGTGTTTATTGGAGTTTTAACAGAGGTACGTAATCGACGAATCCATCAGTCAAAATAAGTGTATTTTGTATATAGTAATGTGTTAGTTCCATAATATGAATAATGAATAATGTAGACAAGCTAAGAAAGAACTTAAAAAAACTTAAGAATTAATATGAGTTTTCCTACCCACCAAGATTGACTGTCCTGGACAACTGCCCATTCCGCCTGTATAACATTATAAACGTGAACCTAACAAAAGATCATTTTCTTTTGCCTACCTGATGAAGAAAGTTTTAAGCTTTCACTTATTTACACTTGTTAATTTGAAACAGATGAGATTTACTGATGACCTTTCCCAATCTGCCATGAATTAGCAATCTTGCAAGTTGTATCTCATTAATAAGCATTGATTGCAAGTACCATCCAGCGATACAGCAGGGGCAGTCTCTGTCCTATCGCTGCCATCTCTAGGTGTACCAGAGGGGGGCAAGACAAAGGGAAAAAAAAAAAAAACAGAGAGAGAGAGAGAGACAAATCGATCGACTCTCCTTGGAAACCCAGCGCCACCTCCGTAAAGGTTAATTAAGAAGCGGTGAAGGAGAAGAGGCTGTGGAAGGAGGTGATGGACACCCGTGCCTCTCCAGATCATTAAGTACTAATTAGGTCTAGAATCCTATTGAGCTCTGGTGTTTGGCCTTGTTACACTTGCAGCGTGAAATGCGGAGTGCTTTGTCCCTAAGGTTTGTCAGCCAGGAGAAATTGAAAGTTTCTCGCTTCTTTGTGCAAATGTTTAGTTACTGTGCCAGACGATCTGTTGCGTGCAAAAAAAAAGGGAAAACAAGTTCAAGAGACAGAAGAAGGATTCCAATTTGAAAACTCTTTCTCTGGCCTTAAAGAGGAACTTCATTCCCCACACACCTTTTCCTTCCTAATTTTATTTTTCAATCTCCTCTTACTTTGTCCTCAGACACCATGAAGCGCTGGCTGGTGTAACCTGCCGATCTGCACACCAGGTCCCATGTCGCCATCTTCCTTTGTGACGTGATCGGGAGCCGGCTGTCTCTTCTGTGTTCTGGTAGCTACCCCCTGATGCCGGCTCCTTTCAGCCAAGAACTTTCCAACCTTCTTCTCTGATCAGCTGATTGAAGGATGCCTCCTGTGGGAATTGCGGCCGATTCATCAGAAACCTGCCAAAGTTTGTACCATATATACCCCACTTATGACAAGTCTCTCTAGAACACATGTGTCAAACTCAAGGCCCAGGGGCCGAATCCGGCCCACCAGGCCATTTACTAGATTTCTACTTTCAGATCTAGGTGTTAAGTTAATACTAAAACCAGTGATAATCGAATGCAGAGGCAATAATGCTAAAGATTAGATACATTTATATAGTCTTACAGATACCTTTGAGGGCAACCATAATGTGGATGCGGCCCACGATTAAATTGAGTTTGACACCCTTGCTCTAGAACATGTATCCCCATTGGAAGATATTCCATCTATTCCTGTTTTGGTGATGACTGTAAAATTTTGCGATTTCCCATCACTTTCTGTTTTTGGTGAAAGTGGTCACAGGATAAATAGAGAAGGTGAATGTCCAAAGCCAGGTAAGAGACAGGAAGTAAAACCTTGGATCAGTGCAGATATACCATTGCACACCTAACCAGTATATTCCCTGTTGTCTCTCTGTGGGTGCTGTTGTGACAAGCCGATGTCACAACCGAATATAACATAGAGAGTAGGTCACCAGCACACCAAAATCTTTATCATTAAAATGCCTTTAATGATGTTGGTCAATAATGAAATTATAGGAACACAGCCCAATTTCCCTTCATCAGGTATTGTGCCTGACTAAAGTTGTTTCAATGTTTTTTTGCTTTTTTATATTAGATATACACTTTATGGTCAAAGATTTGTTGACCTCTATGTGAGCTTGTTGGACATCCCATTCCAAAACCATGGACATTCATTTTGAGTTGGCCCCCTTTGTGGCTGTAAGAGCCTCTACCTCCATGGAAAGGCTTTCCATAAAATGTTGGGGTGTGTCTATGGGAATTTGTGCCCATTCAGCCAATTGAGCAATTGTGAGGTCAGGTACCAATGTTGGAGGAGAAGACCTGGCTCACAATCAACAGTTCAGAACATCCCAAAGGAATTCAGTAGGGTTACAGGTCTGTGGTTGTCTTTTGTCTTTTTTTAAATGTTTTTGTTTTGTTTTGCACCTGCTTAGGGAATATAAGGTAACATCTATTTTGATACTTCCTTGTTTGATGGGATTGACCCTGCAGGACATGCTCCTGGCCTTGGCTTCTGAAGGGCAGAAGGTCGATCATCACTAGGTCAGCACTATAGACAATTCATAGATGTGTCAGGATACTCTTAAGCAGGGCTGTCCCTACACGATTTGCCACCTGAAGTGGGGGGCTGGAGTTTTGGGTGCTGGTGGTGGATGCTTGTTGTACCCGGGGGAGGTGGTGGGGGGTGGCGGAAGGGTGCTGGCTGTCGATGCTTGTTACCAAGGGTGGTGTTGGTGCTACCGCTGGGTCCAGCGGCTCTATCAAGCACCCGGCCCAGCTCATGGTCACTCATGTTCCTCCACAACAAACCTCTCAAACCATGTATCTATGGCTTTGTTCATCAATATTTTAGAAGGGTTGTCCACATACTTTTGGTCATATAGAGTACCGTATTTTTCCGTCTATAAGACGCCCCCATGTATAAGACGCCCCCAACTTTTCTTACCCAAAATTCAATATTTTAAATGATATAATGCATCACACTTACCTCTGAGTCAATCACTTTATGCTCCGACATTACCGCTCTGGGCACTGGCTACACGCTCTCCCCAGCAACAGCTGACGTCAGGTACAAAAGATTTATGATCGGATTACAGAGACAAGATAACAGTTTTCCTCCAATCATAAATCTTTTGTGCCTGACGTCAGCTGTTGCTGGGGAGAGCGGATTAAAGAGACAAGTTTTCCTCCACTCTCCCCAGCAACAGCTGACGTCAGGTACAAAAGATTTATGATTGGAGGAAAACTTATCTTGTCTTTGCAATCTGAAGTTTCACTCGTGAGACTAGTTTGCAGTGGTATCGGCACTTTCGGCAGTTTCGCAAACTGCGGTACTTCTCTCGGCCCCCGTGTATAAGACGCCCCTCTTATACACAGAAAAATACGGTATATGCAGCGATGGGGATGACAATATTTAGGTGACCCTGTTCCCTTTATCTGCATGGTGTCTATACATGTCTAATGGTAAATCCAGACCTTTACTCTGGAAAGACATGCTATTTATTGTTTTTTTCTTCCTTCAGTACGCAAGGTTTTGGTGCCTTGCTCTTGTTCTTTCTTGTTTTAACACACCAGTCTTCCAAATAGGGATCAGCAACCAAACGACGAGGTTAAAAATGACTTTCAGGGCAACTTTACAATGATATCTTAAAATGCGTCCTCGCTAAAAATACACTTGCATACCCTCTACCCTTTAAACAAGACTGAAGACGCTACTGATACAGACAGTGCCTAGAGCCCCCGCACGTGTGTGTGTGTGTGTGTGTGCAGACTGCACAAAATGGAAGCCACCGCCAGCGACAAAATCCCATCACTGTTCATTTGACAGAAGTTGCCTGAAACAACCAGAGTCTGCTGTTGTCCTTACAATCTGTCTAAATTTATTAAGAGCACCGCGTTTAAAGCCGCTTCTCCGCATGGCCTGAAGACACCATCTTAAGTTTTTGCTCTGACAAAGGATGAGAAAAAACAAAGGGGAAAAAAAAAAACAAACGCACAAGAACAGATCGATGAGAGCCAGACTTCACGAGATAAAGCTCTTTAAGGCAAAAAGTTGGGTGTCGTCGATGATACGGGTCAATAAGGTTCTGAATGCAGACGCCACGCGGCTTGCTGTCTTATACATAAATAAGATTTAGAGGTTAGAGGAGAAGAGAAGGAATTGGAGAGACATTTCACTATTGAAATCAATCAACTTTAAATATTTGTTTTTAAGGTCTGTGGTTGCCTTTTGTCCTTTTTTAAAAATGTTTTTATTTTGTACCAGCTTAGGCAATACGAGGTCAAATCTATTTTGATACCTCCTTGTTTGATGGGATTGACCCTGCAGGACATGCTCCTGGGGTTAGCTTCTGAAGGGCAGAATGTCCTCTTCACTAGATCAGCACTATAGACAATTCATAGATGGGTCAGGATACTCTTAAGCAGGGCTCTCCCTACACTATTTGCCACCTGAAGTGGGGGGCTGGGGTTCTGGGTGCCAGTAGGGAATGCTTGTTACTGGGGTAGGTGGTGGGTGGTGGAGGAAGGGTGTTGGCGGTGGATACTTATTGCCAAGGGGGGTGTTGGTGCTATCTCTGTGTCCAGCAGCTCTGTCCAGCACTCTGCCCAGCTCACTGACACCACTTGTTGGCAGGAACTGGGAGGGACACCAGCCAGAGTGCACTACTCAGCTCCTGGCATCAAGTGACGTCCGTGAGCTGAGTAGGAAGCTGACCAGGACGTCACAGGTTGCTAAGAGCTCTTAGCAAGCTGCCTCATTATAGGGACGGCCCTGCTCTTAGAACTCATTCGCACTAGGTGCGTTGACCCATGTTGATCAACACAGGCTCAACACAAGGACACTCCACAATTACTGTCTATGTGCTCTGCACACACCATACTAGCGTGCTAGCGTGTTGGTGTGGGGTGAGTAAAAATCTCAGCATGCTGCATTTTTAGGCAGTCGCATGGCAATGCACTTCAACACAATGAGCCAACCACAATACAAAAATACTCTTTAAGACTCTAGGGACTTATGTTCTTATAGCTGCTGTTTATACAAGAGCAAATTTGACTTCGATTGGCACAAGAACACTGCAGAAGAGGCAACTAAGTAGATCTTTGACCCCTGCTGTCTCCTCCCGCTGGCCCTTGAACTGGTTCTTTATGTTGGGAGGTGTAGTCCTGATCAAGTGATCGCTGTGGGTTGTTGTCACAGTGGTCACATGATCAGGGGCCCATATCCGCTGGCTCCTGATCATTTAGCTGTCTGGGATAGCTGGGTTAGTGCGCTGGCCGAGTCATACTTCCCAGATCAATGTCTCCTGTGTCAGGTGCAGAAGGGGTTCATGTAAATGGGCCCCAGAGCTGCCCCCCCTCTTTTTTTTACATGCAATATGATGTTATAATCTGTTGGCAGCAAAATATTGCAAAGAACACTGAAATCTGAGTCAATAGAGCGAATCCCCCCCCCCACACACACACACGAAAGTCTCTACATTGTAACATTTATGAGCTTAATTAATCACACGGCGAACATAGTACAAATATCACAACCAGTAACGTATTGCCTGACATTAGTCAAAGCTAATTGAGTCCATTTTTCAACGTCCTTTCGCACCATTTATAAAACGCCACTGAAACAGTCACTGCGATGTTTCGTAATAAGATAAACCCGCAAAATCAGGCACGTTGTGCATGAAAAAGTGTCGCCGATTCGCCGTTTCGATCAGATAATTTTATCATATTTCAGCCAGCAGCCTTGTCATTGACATGAGAAGTACACGTGGCAGCAGTTGGTCACGTAAGGGTCTGGGGCATATACATACATTATATATATATACACACTATATTGCCAAAAGTATTGGGACGCCTTTACACGCACATGAACTTTGATGGCATCCCAGTCTTAGGCCGTAGGGTTCAGTATTGGGTTGGCTCCGCCCTTTACCGCTATAACAGCTTCAACTCTTCTGGGAAGGCGTCCACAAGGTTTAGGAGTGTGTCTATGGGAATGTTGGACCATTTGTGAGGTCAGGTACTGATGTTGGAGGAGAAGGCCGGGCTCGCAGTCTCCGCTCTAATTCATCCCAAAGGTGTTCTATCGGGTTGAGGTCAGGACTCTATGCAGGCCAGTCAAGTTCCTCCTCCCCAAACTCCCCCATCCATGTCTTTATGGACCTTGCTTTGTGCACTGGTGCATTTATGTAGGAACAGGAAGGGGCCGTCCCCAAACTGTTCCCACAAAGTTAGGAGCATGAAATTGTCCAAAATGTCTTGGTATGTTGATGCCTTAAGAGTTCCCTTCACTGGAACTAAGGGGGCCAAGCCCAACCCATGAATCCAATGATTTGGAGGGGTGTCCCAATACTTTTGGCAATATAATGTATATATATACACAGTACAGTGGAGGCGCTGGCACAACTGCGCAATAATGAAGGGAAGGCTGGAGTTCAGATTTAAAAAAGGAAAAATGTAATTTAAAAAAAACCTTAAGTGTGAATCTGGTGACGGATGGTGGGAATTGATAAGGAACAACCGCCAATATTTAATACCAGCTCCACCTGCCCCGATAATCCAGCTTCGGCATTCTCGGATAAACGCGGGGCGATCGCCGTTCCATTAATTCTCAACATATTATTACAGATGTCTTCTAATGACTATTACAAGGCACGACGGGGATGGCTTCCCAGGCAGCACAATTAAAGTGTACTTGGCCTCTGACCTTAAAAGTTTTAATTAACTTAAGGGGAACTCAGGCAGAAATGCCTCTGGGCTGGTGCCAGGGAAGCCGAGATTAAAACGCGGCTAATATGCTTCTGTAACATCTCTGCTAATGAAAGTGACAGCCGTGCGGCGAATCGGCCGTACAGGAATCATATTTATGGAGTTCGGACATTCCCGCGGTGGAGACGGGGCGTGAAGGAGCCCGAAAGATCAAATATATTTATATTATACATATGGACCGTGTAAATTATACAATATCTATCTATCTATCTATCTATCTATCTATCTATCTATCTATCTATCTATCTATCTATCTATCTATCTATCTATCTATCTATCTATCTATCTATCTATCTATCATAGTCTGGTAATGAGCTCTGCCTCTTTCTGCCACCCTATGTACTAAAAAGAGTACACTGTAGGATCAGTCACTGTGCATACACTATATTGCCAAAAGTATCGGGACACCCCTCCAAACCATTGGATTCAGGTGCTCTGTGACATTTCCTTGCTACTAAATATTCCGCGGTCACCTGTTGGTGGTATTATAACAAAGTGGAAGCAACTGGGAACAGCAGCAACTCGGCCACGAAGTGGTAGGCCACGTAACATGACAGAGCAGGGTCAGCGCATGCTGAAGCGCACAGTGCACAGAAGTCGCCAACTGGACAATTTGACATTTTGGACAATTTCATGATCCCAACTTTTTGGGAGGAGTTTGGGGATGGCTCCTTCCTGTTCCAACATGACTGTGCACCAGTGCACAAAGCAAGGTCCATAAAGACATGGATGGGGGAGTTTGGGGGTGGAGGAACTTGACTGGCCTGCACAGAGTCCTGACCTCAACCCGATAGAACACCTTTGACATGAATTAGAGTGGAGACTGCTAGCCCGGCCTTCTCCTCCAACATCAGTACCTGACCTCACAAATGGTCCAACATTCCCATAGACGCACTCCTAAACCTTGTGAATGCCTTCCTAGAAGAGTTGAAGCTGTTATAGCGGCAAAGGGCGGAGCCAACCCAATACTGAACCCTACGGACTAAGACTGGGATGCCATTAAAGTTCATGTGCGTGTAAAGGCCGGCGTCCCAATACTTTTGGCAACATAGTGTATATACTGTACATATAGGAGGAAGCCGAGCCTGCACATGTAACAAGTAAATATGTTGTCTGCCCCTATGGAAATAAACAATGAGGCAATATACACAGTATTCATTACACTTACATAAATTATTATCATTCATCTGACTTATTTCACAGATATTTTTTAACAACCTGTAGAAGGACTGTAGTTCCCCTTTAATTGCGTCCCCCTCCTCTCTCCCTTTCCTAGGACTCGGCAGGATTTTTGCAGTCTTGCAGCAGTGAGTAGTATGGCCGTCTTTGAGCGGGTACACTCTGCCTTCCAAGTACCCAGCACAAAGCACATTAAAAGAGCCGACTAAATCAGTTTTGCTCTAGAAATTTTGCTTTACAGCTCCCCAGAAGAGGCCGATGCGGAGAGACCCCGTGCTTCTAATTATAGAAATTAATGAATAGGCAAGAGTGTGTTTATGAGGTTTTCTTAAACGCCATCAAAGTGTGATGACCTCATGGAGCTCCTGGCATCGCTTAGCTGGTTTATGAGTCATACCACACCTGCCGAGAGTGACAGAACAGCGAGAGGAAATGCTTTATTACTCTCCACGCAATGACATTGGAGCGCCGCGCGACTCCCTCACTTATCCTCTACTGCTGGGTGGGCCAAAGTGACTCCAGCCAAACATATGAGGGTCACTTCACTACGGTTGTTTGACCTCCCTTTCCCTTCCAACCTCTTCATACATTTCCCATGAAATGGATGCATTGTATAACTTACATCTTGATTGTTTGTCATAGAGAGTGACAGGTTAGGCCAACCTTCCTCAGCTGGGGTGCCTTATGGCTTCCTCAGGGGTCCCTCGAGATATTTGCACAGCATCATGCCTTTCCATGGTATAGGCCACCTTCTGATGTAAAGGGGGGAACTCTGATGTGAAGGGGGAACTCTGATGTGAAAGAGGGGCTCTAATATGAAGGGACTCTGATGTGAAAGGGGGACTCTAATGTAATTGGGAGGTTCTTGATGTGAAACGGGGGCTCTGATGTGAAGGGGGGACTCTGATGTGAAGGGGGGAACTCTGATGTGAAAGAGGGGCTCTAATATGAAGGGACTCTGATGTGAAAGGGGGACTCTAATGTAATTGGGAGGTTCTTGATGTGAAACGGGGGCTCTGATGTGAAGGGGGGACTCTGATGTGAAGGGGGGCTCTAATGTAAATAGGGGGTTCTTGATGTGAAAGGGGGGCTCTGATGTGAAGGGGGGACTCTGATGTGAAGGGGGGACTCTGATGTGAAGGGGGGACTCTGATGTGAAAGAGGTGACTCCGATGTAAAGGGGGCTTCCAATGTGAAGAAGGCTCACATTGGAAGCTCTTCAAGTGACGTGGACTTGTGAGGTGAAAGAGGGCTCCTAGTGTGAGAGGGGCTCCTAATTTAAAGGGAGACTCTGATGTGAAGAGGGGGGCTCTGGTGGGAGAGGGGGCTCTTGATTTGAAGGTGGAACTCTAATATGAAGTGGGAAACCCGATTTTGTGTGGGGGTCCCCCCTTAAAATCCATACCTAGGATAAGGATCTGGTATGGATTTTGGAGGAGCCACTAATTTTTTATACTGGGGCCTGGAGATTTTGCATACTTTTAAAGGATGCTGTGACTAAAAAAAGGTTAAGAAAAGATGGGTTAGGCCAACTGTTCTTTGCCATGGTTCCTCTTGGCTTCCTCTGGGGCACCTTTACAGTCTGTCCAGTCACAGGAATGGGTGGGTCCAGGACAACCTGGGCTGAGAGAAAGTGGGTTAAAGGATGCTGGCCATCAGACTGAGGACATCTAGTGGCAGAAAAAAATACTGCAGGCAAAATCTCTGGATTGAAGGTGGAGATTGCAATAAAAAGCTGGTTTTGTTATTTTGTCCTTTAATGGGTTATTCATTGTATCTTAGACATCCGAGAGTGTCAGCTGCCTGTTGTCCCTCTATACTCTGTGGTTGCCTCTGCGAGCCCCTATGTCACTACAGAATACAGTAGTGATGTAGGAGCAAGTTGGTGAAACCATGATACGCAGGAGTCAACGCATTCTTGGACTGACCTTGTAATATTTTGTGGCAGGTGAAAATTATCGGCGGCAAAATATAATGTCCCAACATGCTGGGACTTGTAGTAACTGTACAGAAGATTGGAGACCCTATTTAGCCACAGCCCCCCTTCCCCCCACCACCCCATTTCCTATTTCCAAGACGTAGCACATCGAGTCCTTGTCATGATTCAGCACAGGATAAAAGACAGGTCACCCAGATAAAAGTCTCTGCACTTCCCCATCAATGCTTACCTCCCTCCTCAGGCCGACCTCTGGTCTCCACTTGTTACGGCAACAAAAAAACAAACATTTTGCTCCTCTCTGACAGATAGAGAGATAGAGAGCGAGAGAGAGAGAGAGAGACTGCAGAAAAAGTCAGCTGTGCCGGGATTTACAAGTCTGAGCCTTTCTGTTAGGAAGAGGATAGATGGAACTATGGCTCAACGGGAGCTGTAGACCTACAAGCCCCAGCATGGCCTGATCAGCCTCAGATGCCTAATCTTGAGGGAAAAGTCTCCTTATGACCTATCCTAACCCTGATGTGAAGGGGGGACTCTGATGTGAAGGAGGACTCTGATGTGAAGAGGGGTTTCTGATGTGAAGGGGGACTCTGATGTGAAGGAGGACTCTGATGTGAAGAGGGGTTTCTGATGTGAAGGGGGACTCTGATGTGAAAGAGGGGCTCTGATGTGAAGGAGGACTCTGATGTGAAAGAGGGGTTTCTGATGTGAAGGGGACTCTGATGTAAAAGAGGGGCTCTGATATGAAGGAGGACTCTGATGTGAAGAGGGGTTTTTGATGTGAAGGGGGACTCTGATGTGAAAGAGGGGCTCTGATGTGAAGGAGGACTCTGATGTGAAAGAGGGGTTTCTGAT
>NW_017306326.1:2400485-2402262 GCF_000935625.1 Nanorana parkeri | reverse complement strand
TGAAGGAGGACTCTGATGTGAAGAGGGGTTTCTGATGTGAAGGGGGACTCTGATGTGAAAGAGGGGCTCTGATGTGAAGGAGGACTCTGATGTGAAAGAGGGGTTTCTGATGTGAAGGGGACTCTGATGTAAAAGAGGGGCTCTGATATGAAGGAGGACTCTGATGTGAAGAGGGGTTTCTGATGTGAAGGGGGACTCTGATGTGAAAGAGGGGCTCTGATGTGAAGGAGGACTCTGATGTGAAAGAGGGGTTTCTGATATGAATGGGACCCTGATGTGAAGGGGGGACTCTGATGTAAGGGGGGGGGGGCTTCTGATCTGAAGGGGGGGCTCTGATGTGAAAGAGGGGCTTCTGATGCGAAGGGGGGACTCTGGTGTGAAGGGGGACTCTGATGTTATTGGGGGGCTCTGATGTAAAGGGGGGACTATGATGTGAAGGGGTGGCTCTGATGTGAAAGAGGGGCCTCTGGTGTGAAGGGGGGACTCTGATGCGAAAGTGGACTCTGGTGTGATGGGGGATTCTGATGTAAAAGAGGGGTCTCTGATATGAAGGGAGGACTCTGGTGTGAAGGGGGACCCTGATGTTTTTGCTCTACAGCTGCTGTGAAGTCCCAGGCTTTGCTGGCATGAACTTCTAGTCGTCCAACTATCCATAGGTCCCTTTGACCCAAATCTCTCCGCTCTACCATAATCCACAACTGTTCCTCTCTTAGACCTGATGGCTACATCTCTATAAATTAAGTTTATATATCTATCTATATAGAAGTGGTGGCCCATTTATGGTCCCGATGTGACTACCACTTCATAGAGGGTGCTGGCGCTCTACAGTATTCAGCTGTTAACTGAAGCAGAAGATCCTCATGTGACTGCCACGTACATTGCCATTGGAAGGTGCTGGCGCTCTACCGTAATCAGCTGTTAACTGAAGCAGAAGATCTTCTGGTGGGTCCAGATCCTAGCTACACCCCTACAATCAGAGCTTTGGTAACTGTTGTGGTCACCACTGTTTTGGGCTGGTGTCTAAAAGGCACACAGATCCCCAAATTCCACAAACTGCACCAACTATTTTCTCTGCTGGACTTATGTAGATAACATTTGTCAGGAGACTTGGAATTTGGGAATCTTAAAGCCATCTCTCCTGTCTCATGTTTGGTGGCCCTTACGATAAAAGAGTAGGCTTACATATAAAGCAGATCCCATCCTGACACCAACAGGACACCGTAGCTATAATTTGTACTTCAATATTCACATTATAAAGGAGCTTCATCATCTAGATGTGGCTTCGGCACTATAATGCATTATACAAAACACTGTGCATTCCCTTGACTGATGGATTCGTCGATTTCGTCCCTCTGTTAAAACTCCACCAAACACACAGACCGCGCGACATGGATTTTACCGCCCACAGCAGCCCTTTTATTAAACAAACCAACTTTAACAATAACCAAAAGTAATAAGCCAAATAATATACAAATAAATACTCTTAGCCTCTGTTAATCTGAGAAGGGTCTTTGGGTGCCCAACAGCCCAAATAAGGCCTCTCCTAAAAACTGCTCCCATATCCCCAGCTGCACCCCAACCAGCTCAAGGACAGTTACTGCTCCCAAGTTCAAAGGCCCCCTGACAAATACTGACACCAACAGGAGGAAGCCCCCCACGAGCTGATGGCCCCCCATTTGTGTAACTGACTCACATTTTTAGACCCCCCAAAGACCCCCTAACCCGCCAAGCTGACGTGACATAAAAAGGACATTGTAACAACCAGAAACCACAAAAA
>NW_017306326.1:2398928-2399619 GCF_000935625.1 Nanorana parkeri | reverse complement strand
AGACCCCCCAAAGACCCCCTAACCCGCCAAGCTGACGTCACATAAATAGAACCCTGGCAACCAGCAGAACCACAAAATTCAGGGAGGGCGGGTGGGACAACCTGCTTCCTCCCTCGATTTTTCCAGAAAGAACGCCCCTCAGCCCTTGTAGTTCCAACCCATGCAGCTCCTCCCGGACACCTGACCCCAACCTCCAATCAGGTAAGAACAGCTGATTCCCATTTTATTTATAACCCCTTTTCCAGGGACTATTCCTCCCCCCATTCATGAAGCCCCTCTGTTTATTCTCTCTGGGTCCGTCTTTTAATTTTCTTACAATCAATTCCCCCTATACTATTGTTTTGCTTTCTTTAAGATAACAAAGATGCTGTCAGGATGACACCGAAGTTCGCAACAGTTCTAACCTTTTCTGGCAGCTCCAACAGAGTCATCATCCCTACTTTCAGACAGGTTGGGACCTAACACAAATGTTGGCATTTCTTCTCTGATAGGGAGAGAACACGAGTAACAGCACACACCGCAATCCCAGAGAAGCAGAATTAAAATGTAAGTGTGGAGAATAAAAAAAGGTCCATTCCTGATAGACTTTAGGACATTTTTAAAATCTTTAGGTGCTATGGAAGGGCCCACAAGCAAGGCTACTAATAATCAAATCTTTACACA
Source organism: Nanorana parkeri (assembly GCF_000935625.1). Taxonomy (NCBI): domain Eukaryota; kingdom Metazoa; phylum Chordata; class Amphibia; order Anura; family Dicroglossidae; genus Nanorana; species Nanorana parkeri. The sequence goes on along the minus strand of NW_017306326.1, from coordinate 2,398,956 downwards.
TATGAGCTGACAGTATGCAGCGGCATTG
>NW_017306326.1:2396772-2398889 GCF_000935625.1 Nanorana parkeri | reverse complement strand
CAGACATAATGTAACAGTTTGATAACATAACAAATACGATCATTACGGCGGAGTATTGTTATTGATCACTCTGTCCTAAATTTGGCGCACGCCAGGCCCAGGTGATATCTTGGCCTCCCAGTGAACATCACAATTTTACCATCCTAAAGTATTATGATTTCCTTGATTTCCGTCATAAATCACCGGCTGTCCTCGGCCCCGCTCGACGCTGACTGAATTAAAGCCGGCTCCTTCCGTTAGCCGCTGCCAGGGCTCACGCTGGAGATGATGTTGGGATAATGATGATGAATCTATCCCTGAAGCAGGAACCGTCTCTGCATTATACGGAGCGCGTTTCCTCCGTACGAGCCCTGGAATTGGAGCTGGGATGGAGCCCATCTGTTGGCCTCCCAGCCTGGGCGATATAGGTCTTCATTATCGTGACCGGCAAAGTGGCCCTCAACACCCAGGCCGGGCGCAGAGCACAAAGAAGGAAAGACAGGGGAGGTTGTGTACAGACCTGAGATTTAATTATCCCTCACATTGACCACCCTGGGTCACTTTCCTACGACACCAAGCTTTCTCGCCGTCTCAGTTGATATGGCAGTTGCCCGCCATCTTTGGTTTTGAAGATCCCTGCTTTGCAAATTGTCAATTACATCACCCAGGATTCCCGCAACTGGGAGTCTGTCATTAAGTGGCTGGAGTGCAATGAGTACAGATAGGTAATGGGTCATTGTAATTGGCATGGGTGGGTCTCAATAGAAAATTCAAAGCAAGATATTGACAGGAGGGAGAGAGGGTGAGGGGGTTACCTTTTTGGTCACCATGATTGACATGGATTATCTCGCTGGCTGCCATGGCTGACATGGATCATCTCACTGGTCACCATGATTGACATGGATTGTCTCGCTGGCTGCCATGGCTGACATGGATCATCTCACTGGTCACCATGATTGACATGGAATATCTCCGTGGGCACAATGATTGACATGAATGATCTCACTGGACACCATGATCGACTTGACTTATCTCCCTGGACACAATGATTAACATGAATTATCTCATTGGACACCATGATTGACTTGGATTATCTCCCTGGACATGGATAATCTCATTGGACACCATGATTGACTTGAATTATCTCCCTGGACACTATGATTGACATGGAATATCTCCCTGGACACATTGATTGACATGGATTATCTCATTGGACACCATGATTGACTTGAATTATCTACCTGGACACCATGATTTACATGGATTACCTTACTGACCTTGAATGACAATTAATTTATGTATATATGAGTTTGTACTTTATTGTATTAAAGGACTTTTAATTGGGGGTGTTTTTATACTAATTTACCTGGGAGGGGGTGGATGTCCGATCACCCCTTTATTATAAAAGGGGCTTCCAGATTCCACCATACATCCCACTCTTTTAACCCCACCTTCTTTTTGTGGCACATGGAGATCGGGAAGAGGCCCCTATCCCTAACATTGGGACAAGGGTAGTTTGCAAAAGAAGGGGAGTTTTGCTGCCATTGCAAGGTATTCCTTCCCCCCGAAGCCCCAAGGTAAAAAAGGCATGTGGTCTGGTAACAGTAGGGGAGTGCACACTCATTGCCTTCCCTTTACTGTCCACCTAGGCTGCATAAGGGTCTAGTTGGAATAATGTGGGGGGATATGAAGTGGAACCCCATGCTGTTTAAAAAAAAAATATTAATTGTAATTATTATTATTATTATTTCTCCCCAGCATGTTAATATAATTACTATCATTTTTAATATTAATATTACTACTACCGTTGTTGTTATTATTATTGTTATTATTATTATTATTGTTTTTACTACAATTATTACTACTACCACCATTATTATTATTATTTCTCCCCAACATATTATTATTATTACTACCATTGTTATTATTTTTGTTATTATTATTACTATTTCTCCCCAGCATGTTAATATAAATACTATCGTTTTTAATAATAATATTACTACTACAGTTGTTGTTATTATTATTGTTGGTGTTGTTGTTATCATTATTATTATTAATAATAATAATATATACATTATTACTACTACTACTACTACTACTACTACCATTCTTCTTCTTCTTATTATTATTATTATTAT